>NC_042494.1:142598082-142598928 GCF_005508785.2 Acyrthosiphon pisum
TTTTTGATATTTGTTATTATTCAAAAAGTATGAGTCGTAGACACTTGAAAATTTTACCAGTTGTTTAAATTGACATTTTCTTTATATAGTTTTATTTTCAAAATATTTCACTAATTTTTAATCTATTTATAGGCAATTGAAATAATCGATTTTTTTGATTTTTTTTTTATAAATGTTGATAAAAAAAAATTAGCTGGGACAAAATACTTGAAAATTTAATAGAAGGGTCCACATATGTTGTTCTAACTCCCATTCAAAAATTATAAAAATACATAGGCACAATTTTTTTTTATAAGCATTTAAAGTTCAAATTTTGACTAAATACGTAAAAATTACGGCAATGTTCAAATAATCTTAGACAGAAATTCATAAAAGTTTTTCTTTTTAATTCTAAGATTTGGAAATTTAATACAAGGCTCCTAACATATTTTTACAATAGCAGTTGCAAAATAAAAGGAATACATTGTCACAATTTTTATTTATAAGCATTTAAAGTTCAAATTTATACGAAATATGTCAAAATTGCGAAAATTTGCAAGTAATTTAGTGGTTGAAAAATCGTAAAAATTTTTTCTTTTATAACTAAGTTTTTAAAATTTGGTACAATGTTCTCCATAAGTTTTTCTTTAAAAATAATATATCCTAGACTGACAAATCATCTCCGTTCAGAATCGTTTTTCGTATACAATGATATAATATCATTGGATTCAAATTTAATTCCATCCATTACAGTAACCCACTTGTAACCTACTGTACAGCAGAGCGACATCCACGACTTACCCGCCATTTTTTTTTTTTTATGTGTCTGTGTACACGATAAGTGGTCGAAATGATGCTTCGATTTTC
>NC_042494.1:142598978-142630765 GCF_005508785.2 Acyrthosiphon pisum
TTGTGGAGTCCCATAGAACGTTCGATCGAATGTGGGTGTGTAATGTATAATGAAGTTTTTCAAGAAGAAAAATTTGATACGTATCGGTATGGAATAGTTACGTACCGGCTCGTATCGAAGTCTGAGTCCGATACGGGTCCGATACGTATCGCTTGTATATTGCACATGTAACTTCTTGAACGCTCTTGAACTAAAATTTCTTCCTTGAAAATCTTGAATGTTTTATATCTGTCATTCTACATTCCATATAGTCATATACGATATACAACTATACAAGACTTAGCTATTTGTCTGTTTATTAAAAATTATTGATTAACGAAATATTTTATATTATTATATAAATGTCTACAAATATATTGTATTACATTACCTTATAATGGACTCATAAAACAATTTTGGGAAATAAAAGGCATGCGACTTTTGGCTTCTTAGTCATTGATATTATTACTGATATGGACAGATATTAGTAGTCCAAGCTACATAACTTTGAAAGTGTCACTGAAAAGTAATGCCCTATGATATCTAAAATATGGTATAGTAATGTTAAATAAGTGGTCGCAAATGGTAATCCTGTAAGGCTTTTAAACAAATATAATATGATCTGTGTCACGGCGTATCATATAGGCAATATAGGTGCATTACTGTGTTCAAGAACAAACAAAGTATTATGTTTAGAAGTGTTTTACATGAAATTGTTCGTTTGTAATATTGTTATGTTTTTATTTTGATGTGCGTTAATATCTTACTTAGAGTTTTAATTGAAAAAAAAAAATTTAACACTTTATTCACAAATTAATAATTATTATAATTTATAATCTGTGTTTTGACAACTTATCAGTAAATAACAATAAATAGTGAAGTACAGTAGTAATCTGTCACGCCATTCATTGAAACTATAAGAGCTATAATTCGGTAGCCATCAAAGTCGATAGTATTAATATATTAATATTGGATAAAAGTATTTTTGTAATTTGCAAGTGGCATATCATCGGTTGGACTGGTGTCAAAAATTAATATTGGCACAACTACAAAATGTCAGGTAGTACGCATATATAATTTAATAACCTTAATACTCAAATGGATACATACTGTTTTGTAAAATGTATTCTTCTTTGAGAAAAAATAAACCATTGTAAAGTCAAGTTTGGCTATTTTTAAAAAAAAAACCACATTTAATCTCAAAATCTTAATTTATAACAAATACTTGCAGGTACCTCACAGTGAAAATTTCAAATGCTTAATTCTCAAAAAATGAAAACAAATTAAATTATATTAAATTATTTATCTGTTATCTATGTAAAGATATACGTTACAATATTAATATTTCATAAAACCTTAGATCATTTACTATGGATGTAGCTATAGCGTATGATTTTGTTGCTGATATAGCGACGAGTCACCGAATTAAGTGATCGATGTGCGCAAGCGCAATGCAACTCTTCGCATTATTATCCATAGGTACAATAGGTATCTGTGGATAAATATGCGAGAAATCGCGTTGCGCATACGCATATCGACTACCTAATTCGGTGACTCGTCGCTGATATTGGCAACTTTTTTTGTATTGATTTAATATGCTGTGGCTCCATCCATAGTATATGATCTAAGCATAAAGCTAACACTTTTGTTTATAATATTGTGGAGGTAATCAGGTAGATATTTGATAATTGATAATTGGAGGTACATTTCCTTCAAAGATAAAGATATAAATTGTAAGAACTTGTTATCATATCTATGGCCTATGGATAATAATAATATCACAAAATAATATCTTAGAGCAGTAATAATATACATGGCCAATAACAATCATGAAATACCGTTGTGTTGCTCATACGATCATTTTCCAGGCGTTCATAATATGTTGACATAAATTAACTTTAAAGTTTCAACTAATGGACGCCACATGTATTTGTTTTCTTCACCTATATGCAACACCAATTATTCAAAAAATCAACCAATCCATAGAATGATGAGTATAGCGAATAACGATTCATCAACTCTATTAGTTTAATTATTAAAATGTTATCAAATCAATTGAAAAATATCGAAGATTATATAACTTATATAATTTTTTGTAAGCATTATTTAAAGCTTAATTTTCGACAAACCTCATCAAAATTACGGAAATTTACAAATTATTTTGTAATTAAGAGGATGTCACACCCGCATGCGTTGTCTCCGTCTTACAAATGTACAACACAGCAAAAACTGTTTGCGCTGGACAACTTTTCTCGCACCATATTGTTGTAGAACTACCAAATTTTCACAACATTGTGAATTTGCTTTTTTTTTTAATAGCACTATCCAATCATGTTTTATAAGCAAATTAAAAAAGGTGGGTAAGTGGATGTCGCTCTGCTGTACAGTAGGTTATAAGTGGGTCATGACTTGCTTGTAGACATTTTTTTTTTAAAAAGGTAGACAAACTTATGAGGAATCTTGTATAACATTTTCAAATCTTAGATTTAATAAGAAAATTTTTCATGAATTTCTAACTCAAAATAATTTGCAAAATGTCGTCATTTTTACGTATTTTGTCAATATATGAACTTTAGATGCTTATAAAAAAAAATTGTGACTATGGATTTTTAATTTTTTTCATCCACCTTTGAAACAATATAATAGGAACCTTCTATTAAATTTTCAAGCTTTTTTAACCAACAAATAAAATTTAATTGATATTCATAGAAAAAAAAAATTAAAAAAATGGAAACTACAAATGTCCGTAAACAGCTCAAAATAAGTCAAAATATTTGGAAAATGTTATGGTGTATAGAAAATGCTAATATAAACACTCAGTCAATATTTTGTGTACCTACAGTCATTTGTTTTAGAGTTGCACTAAAAACCAAAATCGATTTTTTCCAAAACAGATTTTGCGTAAAAATTTCCGTCGTTCCTTAATTTTTCTTTTGTTTTTCACGTCGTTTTTGAAAACTACTGGGAAATTTTTACTTTTGACCCCCCAAAGTAACAACTAGATTCACTTTCAATCATAAAAGTTACTGTTGAAGAAAATCGAAGCAGTTTTACTGTCGTAAAAGGTGATGACAGACACAAAAAAAAATAAAAAAATAAATAAAAAATAAAAAAAAAAATAAAAAAAAAAACACACATCATTGTAAAATCAATACATTCATCGTTCCACTCAGAATCTAAAATATATTATTTTTTCGAAAGCTGAAAACTAAATTAATGTGTGAGCTACCCTTCAGATATCAATAAGGGTTGAAAAAATACGCTATTAACACTCACTAAATCTCTAGGAATTTATTGACATAATTTTTATTGAAAATGGTCCAGCAGTTTTTGAATCTCTGCAGGCTAAACAAACATCCATTTATAAATTTATATATATTTAATATTTATATACATATATATTATATATATATAATATAATATATAGATTATAATAATTAGAAGAAAAATTACATATACTATACCTACTACGTGTTTTATAAATAAATGTATAAAAAAAAAACAAATCTTTGGCATGGCAACGCAGGACGGGATAGCTAGTAAAGTAATATATTTACAATTTTATTATAGTAATTCGGTAAGTTTAATTATTGTTTGCGGAAAAACTGCACTATTGTTATGCTATTTATTTTTATATGAGGAAAAAAAATACTGCTGCGGAGTGTTTCTAGATGTAGCCCAAGCCTTTGATAAGGTTTGGCACAAAGGACTACTTATAAAACTACGAGAGCAACTACCACACACCTGGTGTGCACTCTTAGAATCTTATCTGACCGAAAGACAATTTAGAGTTATACATGAAGAAGCAATCACAAGTTGGAAAAACATATTAGCTGAAGTTCCACAAGGTAGTGGGACCTATCTTTTATCTACTCTACACAGCTGACATCCCAACCAATTGTAACTCAATGACAGCTATGTTTGCTGATGACACTGCAATTTTAGCAACAAGCAGTAATCAACAGACTGCGACCGAAAACGTACAGACACAATCAACCACATTTCTAATTGGACAAGGAGATGGAAAATCAAGATTAATAGAGATAAATCAATGCACGTAAATTATACACTACGTAAAACTGAAAATCTCCGAATCTCGCTGGATCATACGTCAATCCCACAACAAAACTCGGCAAAATATCTAGGTATGCATCTCGATTCTCACCTTAACTGGAAGCACCACGTCCGCCAAAAAAACTACAAATTCAAGAAAAATGCGCAAGCTGTACTGGTTAGTTGGAAGTCGTTCCACGCTAGACCTGACAAGCAAACGGCTTTTATATATAGCTATTAACAAACCGATATGGACTTATGGCATATAACTGTAGGGATGTGCCAGCAAATCCAACATCGAAGTCATTCAACGCTGTCAGAATATCGCTCTTCGTACCATTGTCGCGGCATACAGGTACGACAGGAATGAAATCATACATCGAGACTTGAATAAATCATCCATCAAGGAAGAAATCAAAAAGTTTGCCAACAAACATACCAAAAAACTCGAGCTGCATCCCAATGCAAGTGCAAAACAACTTCTAGACAACTCACAAGACATTAGGCGCCTCAAACGCCTAAAGCCATACGACTTAGTTTAAGTGACTTAGGCTAAGGATAGGGGCTATTTCACTGGAGATACAACCCCAAACATGTTCATGTATAATATATATATTTAGGTAATTCATTATTATCATAATACTATTACTTAAAAAATTATCATATTGTACTACACATAATGTATTGTATTTATAAAGACTCTTGGTCGTTTAAATAAAGATGCCATAGGCAATAAAAAAAAAATTTTATAATAGTACAAGTACATAATATGTACATTTGTGAGTATAATATATATATATATATATCTTTATTATTTATATTATAATATATCATTGTAATTAGCTATATTAAGTCAATACCAACTTATAGCGTAGAACGGTGTGGGTGTGTTCATATGGGTTCGTGGTATAAATATTAAATACTAAATAGGCAATAGCATACAATTCATCTAAACACTTTGAAAAATTGCATTGTGTTTAAGTATATAGCAAATAATAATATACCTATTACCTAGGCATAATATGAACAAAAAGTTTCAAATCTCTACAAATATATTTTTTTTAACTACACCTGTGTAACAATAATCGTTATTTTCCGTTTAAATATTCGATTTTGTTAAATCTGAACTTAAAATATCAAAGTAAAAAAAGATTTATAGGTTTCTGCAAGAAAAACTTACTGGGAACCTTCCATTGCATTGTCGAGCCTTAGCTATTAATGTTGAATTTTAAACATTTTTAACTCAAAACCATTTTAATTTCAAACACCTAAAAACACTAATCCTTAGGTATTTTCAATATTTTTAAAGTGTTATAAGAATAATTATCCGGGATAGTTGTGTTAATTTTCCAACCTGACTAAATTTTTTTATTGATATATTGATAGAAAAAACTGAAAAATTGAAAATTTTTTTTCCTTAATCGTTTTTTGATTTTTCTTTAAATTTTTGAATAATATTAAAAGTACAAACTAGATTTCCTACCAGAAAAGATACTTCATATGTACAGAACAAATAAACACACACACACACACACGCATAATTGTACAAATATACATTCAACTACTCCGCTTAGAAACTAAAAGTGCTGCCTCAATGCTTAATTATCAATTGATTTAATGTCAAGATCGATTATAAAGGATAAATTAGATAAAAAGTCTCTGAATGTTATTTTGCGGAATGTCATGTTATGAAATACTTATATTTCATTATCGATAGACGTTATATACAGATGATACAATACTTTTTGCTGAAGGCCAGTCTTGGGATTAGGTAGGTATTATAGCTAGTGTACAAAATGACTAGAGAAAAATCTAAAGATGGCCATGTGAAAATAACTTATTAGAAAAAACTTACATTTTACTACATGAAAAAACACAAAGTTAACTTTAAATTCTAATCACAATGTACCTACATAATAATGTACCAATGTTAAAATCAAAATATATGTAAATATATGCATATGTAATTTAAACCTGTACATTTTAATTTTTAAAGTAGGATTAGGTATAGAAATGTTCCATAACCTTAAGAGGACGTTATACACACATGTGCTGTCTCCGTCTTACACATACGTACAGCATAGACAAAACGCGTTTACGCAGTCTGAGTAGAACTCGCTCAATTTTGGTTTTAGAATAAAAATAGCTACTATAAAATTGAATTGTGACAATTTTTCTGAGGGCAAGTCGTTGTGTTCTTTTCCATTATATCCAATACAACGTTCGTCATATCGTTAAAAAATAGAAAAAAATTCAAAACTTTTAAAATACTTTTAATTTTTCAAAATTTAAACTTAAAAAAAAATTGCAACGACTTACCCTCAGAAATATTGCCATAATTCAATTTTATAATAGGTATTTTTACTCTAGGATCAATATTTAGGGAGCTCTACTCAAACTTCGTAAACGCGTTTTGTCTATGTCGTACGTGTGTAAGACGGAGACAACACATGCGGCTGTCCTATTAAATGGAATATTTGAATGATCATAATATACAATACGTAATAAAATATAAATAGATGAACTAAGAAAAATAATGTATCCTTTCAAAATTCTAACTGATATAGGATATATTAAATTCTTAGAATTTAAGAAGATTAGAGTATATATATATATAGTGTGTCAACCTTTAATTGAAATTAGAATTCGTAATCATCTCGAATTATCATAAGCGTAACATAATATATTCATATTTTATACATTCTTCTGTAAACAGTATATACAGTGCCGCAACAACCGCAGGGGCAGCCGGGGAAATGCCTCTGTAGAGGGCCACTAATCGTTGGCTCAGGGGGCCCCGACGACGCTTCGCATCTGTTTTACATTTTTATATAGTTGCATTGTAGAACCAGAAATCAGTAATTATTTAAATATCTTTACAGGTGCGCAGTGGTCGAAATGGCTCAAGATAAGTGGAGGGATACCTTACAATTCAGATTTCCTGATATCATCATAACATTCTTCTATTCTTCATCTAACAAAAAAATAGAGGGATGCCATCCCTCCGTACCCCCCCCCCCCCCCACTTTAAGCACTGCAGGTACGGGTGATTTTATAATCAGCTGTTTATTTATATTCGATTATATCGCGATAATCATTTTTTTAGAATTTTATATATTACTATATAGCTGCCAATACTTAACTGTATCAACTCTATATGACTCAAACTTTGTTCAATTCGTTATTTAATATTATTTTGGTGTATGGTGTTCAAAATTTATCTTAACTTTCTGTTGCCCCGAATAAAAATTCTGATTCACAGAAGTACATTATCAAGTTGCCAGTTGGCAATCTATCTGCTGTAGATTGCGGACCCCGTGCTGTTTGTATGTGAGTACAATGACTGTACATAATTACATATATGATTTAACTCTAAAGTATCAAAGTTATACCAAGTTTATCGTTTTTACTTAATTCCACCTACGGTAAATTATTATATAATCAATTTATACAAAATCCTATCCTAATCTAACCGTACTAAAATCCAATGAATAAAAAAAAAGCAAATTAAACCCTTTGTAAATTAACCTATCTTTTTCCAAGAGATCTAATCTACCCACAAACATTAATTTACATATATATATATATATAAATATAAATACACAGACTATAACTATGCAGACTAATCTCTGGAACTACTTATCAGATCTTCTTGTATATATTATGTACATGTATATTGACAAAAGATAATAATACAAATCAACAAACATGCCCGATTAACTAATAGCAACCAATATATTATACACCGGAGGATTTTTCTAAAATTTTCTTTTATATAAACCTTCTCGGTGAAATACTCTTTCGTTTGAAAAAAAAAATCAAGAAGATCTGATAAGAATTTCCAGAGTTTAGCCTCTACAGAGATTTTCATTTCACATTTTTTATAGTTAGATGTTATATTATAATTTATATTTAAAAAGTAAAGCAAATAGTTTTTTATTATTATTATTATTATTATTATATAGCTTAAAGACCCATCATTGCTTATAGATGCATGATAATAATATTGATTGAATATATTGTATAATATGTACAAATAACAGATTATTAATAATAATTATTTGATAACAAATCGTCGATGTATACAATAAATGTTTTATTTATTATCGTGGCAACGAATTAAAACAATTCGCTATAATATTCTGTATAGAGATTTCTAGAACGAATCATTTTATACGACATCACTCTCAGCAACCATTTATAAACAAAAATGTCCATCCATAATCTCAAAATTCCCGTTTTAACACCTCTTGGCAGTGGCGGTTTTGACATGCAATTTTACATGAGGCGGAAAATATTAAATAGTAAATACACTATTACTCTACACAAGAACCAAATATTATGTTAATGTATTCTTTAAATGGTATGGGTTATCAAAATGGAGCGGAAAGATTAGCCAGTTACAATAAAAAATTATTCAGTGCTATAGAGTAAATAGACAACAGCGCCCACCTGCATACAATGTGTACATACACGGCGGCCGGCAGGCTGCTGCCAATGCTTAAAATATTGTTGAGCGGTTGATTTTAGTCACCTCCGGCGGCGGTCAACGCATGCGCTATTCACACTATTTTACGAGATTACATGTGTGTGCGTAGACGCACCTCGCATGCACAAACTTAGGCAACGGCGGCTACCGCCTCTGTCGATCTCAGCGCTTTAGCGGTTGCGGCGCCGGGCACAATATTAAATGGAAACGGCTCTAATAGCTCATAAGTTACGTTACAGTGACGTGTAGCCATTCTCGCGTTTGAAGGTACAACTGTACAAGTTCTATACAAAAAAATAATATTCAATATTGCTGTTTATTAAACTTAAATTCTAAATCATTTAACGTCTGAATTATATAAATTAAAATTCAAAATTCAAAATATACAAAATTTAAAGAAACAAATATTTTTTATTTTCTTGAAAATTACAAATGAGGCGACGCCTCACTTGCCTCACCCCCAAAACCGCCACTGCCTCTCGGGGTCGTTCCTCTCCCTTTTTAAATTAACCTATCTTTTAAGTTCGGCCAAATTACACATATTGCAAAAATTTCATCAAGATCGGTCCAGTAGTTTTGGAGTTTATCCCGGGAAAAGACGTGACAAGAGATTTTTATATATATAAAGATATATATATGAGGAACTTATATAGTATCTATTATTCCGTATAATTTCACCCTCTTCCGAAAAAAAAATACGCTACTGATATTATTATACTTACCATGTGCAAAAACTACCGTCGTATATAAATATCAACGGTCTTCTACTCTTATCAACGGTACAGTACGTGTGCCGACGCATATTCGTAGAGAAATCATAAAGTAATGATAGATTTTCGTGATGTGTATACAAATACTTCGACTTTCATTTTTTTTTTCTGGGAGAAAGCCGTATTTTAGACAATACAAATATACATCTTTAATATTATAAATATATATAGATATTATATTTAATAATCATTAATCACCAAAAGAATACATTGAAGAATATAATGTATAGATATAGGATTCCGAGTCCTGCGTGTTTAACAAACAAGGTAGATGCCTAAAAAGTGGTCTCCTATATAGCCCTACGATACGACTCAAACAGTCATACAGCCGTGATAACCTGTATGTTATTGCGCAGTTATAATATATCAGTTATATATGTTAATGTAATACCATCGGTATAACTTATTATTATATCATATGAAATAAATAATAATATTATATATAATATGGTATAAATACCTTTAGCACAAATATATTTTATGTGTTTGTTTAGAATTATATTCATAAGGTGCATATATGAGGATTAACCTAGCAAAATCCCTTCTTTTATCCTTAAATATTGCATTTTTCAATTTTCAATTTTTGGCATTTTTAAGTATACTTAAATACTTATTTTTTGTATTTTGTATTATTTGTATTTTTTTTTTTTGCACAATTTGTTCAATTATATGTTACAATAAGTGAATGTGGTGTATGAGAAATAACAATAAATAAAATATATAAGACACGGTTCACAGAGTGAAGAAATCTCTTATTGAAGCAACTTCGAGGTATAAGTATAACCTACCTATGTCCTATATATAATTATAAAAAACATAATCTTAGACACTTATATTTTCTTGCCATTTATATTTGCGTGTTGAGAAATAAAATTATTATATTTTTTCAAGTATTAGAACTTTTTTTAGTATAATTATTAGTTAAATAAGCAAAAGATTTTTTTTTGAAAATGTTATTGCGTTGAAATTGAAATTCGAACAAGTTTAGGAATTTAGTTTAGTTTTAATTTAATTTAGTTTCGGAATCGCTTAACTTCATATGTACTATAAATAGGATTATATAAGGATAATAATCCTATACAATGGTATTTTATTATTATTTTTATGCATACTAAATGTAAATTACCTAAGTACTTAATTATTATATTTTTTGGAGGAAATACCTAACATAGTTTTCCCCACCCATCTTAGCAGTTCATAAGGGGAGAGAACTTATATTTTAAGTTTTTACTTTTTTGAATGACGAAAATGATTTTAGTCTCATAATCTGAAGAATAATTTATTTATAAAAATCAAATTTTGAACAAGTAGTTAATAATATTTATTACTATAAATATTAGTAATATAGTTGAGTTTTAAAAACTCTCAGAAAAATAGTATACTTTGGAGTGAGAAATGAAAACTCTATATTATTTTGTCATTTAAAAAAAGAGGAAAAAGATAACTGCAATACATATACTATATAGTGTAGTAAAAATGTAATTTTTTTCCAAAAATATTCTCTTATAATGACTTGAGAATTAAGGTTGTGTAAAAAATATATTTTTAAACACTTATATAATGGTCGATATAATGAGCTTTTACTGTTAAAATAATCACCCTGCTACGCGTTGCGTAAATGACGCGGGTGCACCACAAGTACTTCTACCTAAATTACGTGTGTTGTTTTCGAGATCCGTGTAAATACAGGTGAATATATTATATTATACCTATATCTATATCATATATTCACGTGTGTGTGAATATGTTATAATACGTGTGTGCATCTCAAACACGTATACGTGGTGTGAAAAATGTGTGTGTATTATGTATGTAATGTAATGTAGTATAGGTAGGTATGTATATATATTATTATTATTATTATGTTTGAGCGAGAGAAAAGGATGGAATGAACGCAAACACGCTGCGTAATAATACCACGACGACGACGACGACTGAAGACGGGATCGTTCGCGCGCGTCAACAGACCCGAGAGTCACCCAAGGACAATGAACGGCCTTTAAGAACCGGTATTAACCGAAAAAAAAATAAATACAAAAAATAAATTCCAGACGATATTCCGCTTTGCAAACTCAACAACACTTTTATCGTACACCGTGCAAGCACGTACACACGTCACACACACACACACACACACACACTCAAGCACACACAAACATAATATACATACACATACGCGCGCTCTCACGTGCACAAACGCACACACAAACACATATACACACTCTCACACACACCTCGGTACCTCACACACACGCGTTTGTCGCGCGCAGGCGGTCCATCCAGCGGCCATTAATAACGCGTGGCAGCTCAGACGCACCTCGGGACGGACACGTGGTCATCCTTGTCTGCGCTGGACCGACGACTACGTCGTATCAGTTGCATAGTCCCGTAGAAATACAAATACCTCGGTATCGACTTAATAATTACAATATTATACATTTTTTTTTCATTATACATTCAACATTTCAACGTAGGTACTTACTACTTAGATACTATAACATACACAGCTACACAATAATAAGACTTGTTATAATATTATTATCAACCGCAAGTGCTCGTCTATATCTTTGATATGTCATGAACTTACGTTGGAAAATTCGGGAATACTATGTGATAACAACAAACTATGTATCCAATAGTAACTACAACGGGACCATGTATAGGTACATCCTATAATATATTATTATTATTATTATTATTATTATTATTCATTGCTGTACACTGTTTGAATCGCCCATTATTTTTCTACAGCACCACTCCTTTAGCAATATTGTAGTATATTGTATAATTAAATATTAAAACAACTATTGGTTATAATTTGGATTTAATAGCTCTATATAAAACTCCAAAAAAAAACATGAAAAAACAAAATAAATATACCTATTTGAATCCTAAAAAAGTACAACAAATTGTTCGAAAAAAATCTTAAAAACATTTTAAGACTTTCTAATTTAGTTGTATTCTATGAATTTAATTGAACAGGTTACAGTTGTTGACTAAAAATTCTATATTTTATGATTCATTCGTAAATCGTAATATATGTAATATAAAAAACTGATGTTCCGAAAATATTCCAATAAAAATAATAATATACATTTTTTTCCAATTACCTGCATAGATACTATGAAAACTTAAAAGTTCTCAGTGTTTCCTACTTTTTTATCCAAAATTTCCAACTTGGTAAAATTGTCTACCAGGAAACCACCCAATGCTGAAGATTAAAGCAAATTGATTACTTCAAAACGTAATAACAGACACGTATATAAAAGAAAGAAAATACACATCATTGTAAAACAAATTTATTCACGCTCCACTCAGATTCTATTATCCAATTTGAATATTTGATGGTTAGATAATTAATTAATTATAACAACATATTAAGTTAAGTATTTGTTTTGATTGAACTATTTGAACTTATAATTTATTTAACTCTACGAATCAAGATTCAAAATCAAAAATATTGTTTTTTTAAATATGAAATCATGATTGCACATCAGTATAAAAAATATCAAACACACTAAACCTCTAAAAGGTGACATAATATGATGGACATCCCAGGCAATCCCATCTTAAAAAAATGTTTTTATAATATTATTATAAAAGTCTTAAAAATTAAAAGTTCAATATTTATGACTTATTGTCGTTATTGACTCACACTAAGTCATTTAAGACATAAATCATTGCGTATTTTGATAAGGTGAAGGGTTTTAAAAAGCCTTGAACTCGTACATTATTCATATTATCATAACATGAGTTCAATCATAACTAAGAAATTGTAAATTATCATTTATATTATTCAACGAAAAATGAATAACTCATTTATATTGAATTTTTATACTAAACATTTTAATTTATAGATAAGTATCCTATAAATTGCAGTGGGGGTCACATTATATATATCATATTTATCACATTTGAAGATAATGAAGATCACATAAAGCTAATTCTTGAAAATTTAACAATAAACATGTATTTTTTTTTTGTATATTAATTAATTGTTAATATGATTAAACTATAGGTTTCCCTAAACCTTATATACTGTATGTGTCCGGTCTCGCTATATTATAAGGTAGAGATTATATAAGCTTTCCAGATGTATTTATATTATTATTTATTATTTTTCATCAATATGTGAATAATATATACTTTGTATTGGTGTATTAATTATAAAAATAAATAATAAAATGATAAATATCTCTAATTATTTATATATATCAAACTAGCTGCAAGGCTGGGCAAGTTAATGATTTTTTTTAACTCAGTTAAGTTAAGTTAATATGCACCAATAACAAAAAGTTAAAAGTTAAAAGTTAATTTAACTATAGGTTAACTCAGTTAAGTTAAAAGTTAATACACAATTTTTGTTAACTTTTTATTAAGTTAAAAAAAAGTTAATTTGTTTATACAACGCTAACATACTTAATTTTTTCCAACCCAAAACTAAATTATAGACTATAGTGTTTATATTTTATACAGTGTTTCCATATTAGTTAAATTCGAATTATATACATTTTTTACTTTAAACGATCCACGGTAAATATTTTTTGACATGAAAACGAAATATAGGTACTGAAGTAGTGAAATATGATAAAATTAAAAACAAAATAAATTAACTTCTTAAAATGAAAAATTAACTCGTTAATTTCACGTTAATTAAAAAATAAATTTAGTAAGTTAACAGTTAAGTTAATGAAAAGCCAAAATTAACTAGTTAAGTTAAAAAGTTAATATAAAATTAACTTATTAACTTAACTTTAACTTTTTAACTCGTTAATGCCCAGCCTTGACTAGCTGATCCCGTGCACTTCATTACCCGTTACATTTACCAACTCTATATTATGACTCACAGTTTGTTCGATTCGTTGTTTAATATTCGGTGTATGGTGTTTAAAACTTATCATAACTTTTCCGTTGCGCGGAATAAAAATTCTGATTCGCAGTGGTATATCAGGTAGACAATCTACCTGCAGTAGATCGCGGAGCCCGTACTGTTTGTACCTAAGTGTATTATTTAACTCTTAAGTATCAATGTTATACCAAATATACGCCAATAGCACCAATTTGTCTAGAGACCTACTTACTAATATTTTTGGGGCAATGGGGCCTACTAAAATAAAATGTGTGGGCTAGTGGCTACGATTTTTTTGTAATATTTGATGTTATTTGGTTTTTATCATTATTTTATGTTATTATACAATCTGTACAAGTTACCAGAACAAGTAAAATATTATATTATATAGCTATACGAATTTACAGGCAAAAATAATAATATTGCTCGTATCTTTACACTTAATATTTGTTATCGTAATTACCTATAATAGAACTCAATATTTGGATAAATAATAAACCGATAAATTGTCGCTCGCATCTGGAGCGATGTAGGATGAATGAAACCTCAATTACTGTTTAGACTTTAGATGCGGTATATGATCAGTCACCAGTCGGTATCGGAATGATATTTTTGGGTACCTACTTGAAATTGAATACGAATCGTTTCAAGAAATCGATTCAGAAAAAATAATTGAATCATTTGCAAACAAAGTCGCAAAAAGTTTTGTGACTATTAAGTTATTTAAGTAATATACCACAAAATATTGTTAGTTTGTTTTGCAATAAACTTTTGTTTATACATAAATACAAGGGATAAAGAAATAATAATATGCAAAATGGTATAAAATAAGTTGTTTTTTTATGAGTTTTGACAATTTATATTTAAATATATTTGGAGTAAAACTAATTGTTTTTAAGATTTATTAATATTGTTATAATTAGGGCCAACAATTATGTACCCTAAAAATCTATAAAATATGTATGCAGTTATGCCCTAAAAATTACCAAAATATCCCCTTAAAATATGCTCTAAAAAAAATGTTATTGTAAAAAAATGATTAAATGATTAATTTTTTTATGTATTATACAATTTATACTATTATAAAATATTATTATTTATTGCCAATGAATAATGATTTACAAAAATGTTTGATATTAAAAAATATTAAAAAATTAAAATTGATACGACTAGTGTTGGAAGTTCTCACTTTCGGCATTTTAAAACAATCGATTTAATAACGCACCGCACGAGTATAAAGAGTCACTGACGACTGTAATAGGTGCGATAAAATATAATATTTATCTCTATGCGATACTGTCACCGATCTACGGACATATAATTGTTGACCCTAATAATTAGCGATTAAGATTAGATTACCTCTTTTCATAAATGAGCTGAAATACCAATAATAAGGTATATGAGTGAAACAAATTAATATTTTATAATTCCCGAGTTTTTAAGATCTTAAATATGCTTCAATAATATACTAAATGCTAAAATATGTCCTAAAAATGCAAAAATACCATAATATGCAAAAATATGTGAAATAAAATTTCGTATACAGCATCGTTAGGTTATAAAACAAATTTTGGTATAAACTAACTATTTTTTTGACCAACCAATAAAAATATGCAAATGCATACAAGTGTTGGCCCTAGTTAAAATATAAAAAGTTATAAAAATGTAGATTTGATTTTTATGTTGTAAATATTTTTGTTTAGGCTTGAAATAATGAAATTCAACACTTTCTCTCCCAAAGTTTCTTAATCATTTAAATACTGGACACGTGTCATACGCATGGCCGTATTAGCGCGTAGGCACTAAAGACACTGTGCCTAATGCAGTAATGCCAACGATAGTGTTAATCCGGGCTTGTAACAAGCCAACCAACATTTATAACTATTAACTAAATACAGTAAACACATTACAAAATATACTTATAAACAGTTGATTAAAAAATATTTTTAACATTTATATAAGACAAATTACCCCCCAGACAGCATTTTGTAATGATAATATTATAAGAGTATTATAATAACGTTATACTAATATTATTCGTTATTATAATGTTATAAAAATATTATTAAACAAAAAATTGCTGTCTGGGCCAGTGTTTATTACTTATTGGTTATTAATAAAAACACTAAAATACTTATTATTTACCTACTTATGGTACTTTATGATTTATCAGGGTATCCTTTATATACCTTTATCTATATTATATGCCATGGGGTCGAAATGTCGAATAGACTATCGGCTTACATTTATGATTTATCATAACTCATAAATCATAAGGTTCTATTGTGCCTACTTATATTAAGTTACACGATAATCAGATAAATTTAAAATTATTTAGTTCAACCTATTATAAAATGTTAAGGTTAGATTATTATCTAGGATCATTTTAAAATATACAGTTTCAAAAATGTCATAACTTACTTAAAATTAATAATATCAATAAAAGCCTACGTGGATAATAAATCTACGCCTAGATAATAAATCTTACCTTTAAATTTTAGAATAGGAAATTCACTCTAATATCAAAACTAGCAGGACACTAGGTACTGAACTGGTGAACGAAAATTTTAATCAAAACTAACGGTACACTATTGAAACTTCAAACTGGTGAACGAAAATTTGCCATGTTGTACGTATGTAAGACGGATAAAAGTATAAAACAAATACGGGTACGACGTCCTTTTAAAATTATATTATAAATATAGTGATTATATAGTTTATACTTCAAATAGTTGTACCTATACTTGTATTGGCAATTAAGCACTATTTTAAAACATGATGTTAGGTATTGATTTGGTATTTTTTTAATAATGCATTAATGTTCATAATGAGCATTATGCTTTTGTACCATAAAATATCTATTACATAATATTTTTTATTAACATATGTAGGAATGTTAATTTATTTATAGTGGGTAATACACAAGTACCTGGATCATCTTTGGCACTAGTCCATAATCAAAATGATTATCCACAACCATATAGACACCAACTACCTATAGTTACAACGCCTATTAAATATTAATAATATATTATACTGCAGATGCACATTATTTCTACCCTGGTAATTATTATAAAACCAATAATTGTAGGTAGTGACGTGGTGAACTTGACATTTCTCGGAGGCTAGTTTAATATTTCACCTATACCCTTCAGTCACAATAACCAGATAGAGTCATTCACCGTAATGATGTGTGATAGTGTGTCACTCACAATGTCATTTGTAACCACGTGGCGTTGTTATTAGTTTATTACTAAAATAGGAACTATAGTTACTAATTTATACTAAATCATCACCTATTAGGGAGTGACCATTACCTACCCACCCACTGACCGACGATTTCACCTATTGACTATCAAAAACACAAACGCGGTCACCTCTTGATTACCCCTTTCGCCACTCCATTGATTGTATAGACTATAGTTATACAATAAATTAATTATATTACATACTTCTATTGAATACTACCAGAAGTTTTTCTTTCGATCTATTCGCTACATTAAACTACATAATATTATGTTATATTGGACCTACACTATACACACAAAATTAACTAAAACAATTTACATTTAAAATGTATAATTTATCAACCTTTATAAATCATTTGCTCAGCTTCGGACTTGGAAAAATAACTATTAAAATTAGACACTGCAATTATTGCCGCCAACATACGGTTCATGGCCGTATCATTTGGCAAGTCAGTATAATCAGTATAGCACTATAGCGCCGCATATTATATTATTATTATTCAGTCGTCATCGTGCTCCGTGACGTCGGTCGTTGGTGCATCTCGTGTCATATTATGGTCCGCGCCATGCGGTCGTCACCACGGTCCACGAGACCCGCTCTGAGATGGAAACAAAATATATAGGTAATATTATATAGACTGGAGACTGTAGTTCTGGTTAGACCGTTTTGACATCTTGCGTCTGTGGGACGTACTAGGTATATACGTGATAAACTTATGTGTGCTTTTTCAGTCACTCTATGTCACTTCCACAATCGTACCTAATCATTGGGAGGAATTGTATTTTGAATAACTAAAGATACTGTAAAGTTAAACTAAACCGTAAACCATTGGCGCAACTAGGGGATGCAAAAGGGTCTTTAGCACCCCTTGTTTTTTTAGGTCTAACTATCATTATTATAGTGAAATACCATAAATGTTATGTTTTTAAAATAAGAAATATTATAGCACCCCACGTTTTAGAGATCTAGTTGCGCCTATGCCATAAACTATAATTATGCAATTCTCTAAAACTCTAAAATTGTAATTGATTAAAACAAAACTTAGGTCACGGAATCTTCGATTTCAGTTTTAAAGGTTTTACAATATTATATATTCCTATAGTTATTAGTTGAGTAGTAGGTTGTAGGTACATAACTACATAAGTATATGAATATATTATGATAATCTGGAGCTATTATTATAATTAATTATATCCATATTAATATTAAATACATATGCGTTTCCCTGGGTGTTAATTTAATTTTACGTATAATTTTGTAATGACAAGTATGGCAATATTACAAAATCATTTGATATTACATTAATTTGGAAGACAATCATATTATATTATCATATTTTTACACTTACCTATATAATTAGTATTATATTTGTTAGTTATATGATTATTTTGATCCATGATACGTTGAATTAACAAAAAAATAATAACAATTTTAATTCTATTTATTAATGTATTTGTGTTTTTCAAAAATGTTATTCTTGTATTTTTTATATTTGTATTTTATGTTTTCATTACGTCATAACAATCTGAATTCTGTGGCCAATAAAAAGAAATATCAAAACACGCAAACATGTTGGAAAAAAAATTATAAAACCAGTACTCAGAAATATTTTTCTCTCCGTCTTTTACGCGACAACAACTATTTCAAATGCATGTTTACTAACGAGAGGATTTCGGCCGGGAAATCCCGTCGATCGTCTACGCACACACACACTCTCTCATAATATTACACACCGGTATAAAAACCTTAACACGCGGGCACTGATGCTTGTGTGTGTGTGTGTGTGTGTGTGTGTGTGTGTGTGTGTGAATATAATATATACGGCACGGCGCGGCGGTTGTCCCGACCTCCACGCGCGGTGCCGCCAGTCTCGGCTGATCCGCATTCCTTATTCATCTCGCCACAATAAAAGAACAATAGAGCTGCCGTTTTCCGACAACTATGTGTATAATTATCACTATCCTCAGCAATCAACGACACGTCTTATTAGAAATAAAAAAAACATCGATAAACCCATTTTTGTCCACACCTAACTCATTGTCCGACGTATAGACGTATAGTACCTGATATACGCTGCCCTCTATAATACTCTACACTCTATATTGTGCATCTAGATATAATATACGCACTGCTGCACTGGTTTCACAGCCTACCTATATAACTTATAAGTACATAATATTATAATTTATAATCATACCTGTATATGATGGATGTGCTATTATAGTATCTATTATACTGCGGTAGCGGTCCACCGGTAATATGTAATACCTATATGTAGTATGTACCATTATATTTACATGTTATATACTTATATCCCCCCCCATTCCCCCCCAAATACCTCATATATACCGGGTTTTTCACTATTTATATGAGCACGGTCATTAGGTATTGTTTAATTTTTTTGTATCAAATGTTTTCGCTGAAATTTTTGTTAAAATATTCACACCAAAACCGCCAAGTTTATTGTTATTTATTACATAATTATAGATGCCATGCCCTCCTCAAGATTACTATAATATAGGTAAATTATTCAGTTAAAGTAACCTTCGTGGATCGGAGGTGAACTATAAAATATATTACCTTCAATTCCAACTTCCAAGTTCTTCTATGATGAGTTAAGCTTTACCATTACATTTTTTGCTTAGATGTTCAATTTTATTGACTATTTGCAATTTTGCATACATTTCAAACAACTCGTATTATTCTCTTGTCATATTGTTTTCCTCATTTTAATTTTTTTTTATAGGTACTAAAAATGTAAATCAAAACAATCTGTACAATGATGTGGTACAATAAGTAGGTAATTAAAATTATGAATTATTGTAAAAGACGAGTAGCGTGAAGAGTTAAAACGTAGAACTATTTATCAAATTCGCTTTTATTCCAATTCAAAATATTAGACTACCTATCACTATTTTGTTAAATATAAATTATCGTTGTACTAGAGTTATTGTCATACGTAAAATTATTTATATAGACTATATTATATTTAATTAAATGTGTGTATAAGACATAAGTAGTAGGTACACAAGATTAGTATCTAGTATCTACACTTATTGTAAAATATTTGTTTGTGCCACCACCGTTTCTTGATATGAAAAAATGACAAACTTGTTCAAATACCTCCAAATAGCATATTTTATACTCGATGTAATGAAATAGGTACAGTACACCATAATATTTTAATTATATATAATTATAAGATTATAGGATAATGCCTACTCCATTATTTTTTATGAATAGGTGATAAATTATAATAATATACCTTTAGTTTCGATTGAAGAATTTTGTATAATTATTTTCAATAAATACAAAAATACACGAATGCACAATGTCACTTTCTACCAATGAAATCATTCTGTGAACTCTTCGAATGCGTTTTAATGGAATTAGGTGGTACGCGAATATTGTTGACGCGCACTTATATCGGTAATACGCATGTTTGGAATGCATATATTAAACTGGCGTAACCGGCAGCGAGTGGGGGAAGTGAAGAGGAAACGTGTGCAACATAAATGTATGCAAATGCGGTTATTTATAGAAATAACGACTCGTCGTTGTGCAGTTATAGTGTATTTTAGTCGCGGAAAACAGAGGAGTTGTTGTTGGTCTTGCTTCTGCGGTTGCGGGAGGCGGGAACGACGGTGGTGTTTGTCTGCATCGGACAGTGGAAATAAGACTTCTAGGAAGAAAACCAGTATCCTACGTATGTATAACTTGTAAGAGCTACTGCTGTGCGATGACAAACGAGAATTCCATACAAATCTCTTCCCCTCCACCCCCTTCTGAAATAATAATAATAATAATAAGCCTCTCTGCCTCTGCAGATACGCATAAAATAGTTCTGTAAAAACAATTTTGGCAAAACAAAACACATCCACTATTTAATTATAATAATATTGGATAGTTACTCAGGTATGCAAAAAAAATACATCGAAATACCAGCGTATGACGACATATATACATATATATATAATTTAATATGTTAAGTTTTCACTTAAAAAAAATCTACCAGAAGACGTCACTGTTGTATACACACAGGTAAATAAATGTTCACATGGATTTTAAGTTTGTTATTTTCGAAGAAAAAAAACACGAGCATCTCCACGAGACGTAATAGGTATCGTTTGCCAGAATTAACATATTATTTTACATCAAATTCAAATACATTGGCGTTTTTAGTTGATATAATAATATGCGTACCTATAGTCTTGTTATAATATAGGTACTGCGCAGTATGCAATTGGTTATAATGTATACAATACTATGTTGTAATGACTAATGTTTTGGTTTGAACTCAAATAGCAGATACAATTTAAGAAGTCAGTACCTATCAGACCGGGAAAATTATGGCGATTTGTTTATAAATGTATAATAAATAAATATGATTATACCTATAATATAAGGTAAGTACCTACATATATCGAAGGTAAACTAATTACGTAAAAAGAATAATAAACGGGATATTAAGGTACTATGAAAAGCAATAAATTATTGTGATAATTTTTTTTATCGTTTAACGTGATGTAAAAACTATTATAAAAACATTATAACTGTTAAGAAGTATTAATTTAACCATCGGGTGGCATTATTCTTTGAGGATATGATTAACCATTATATTATTATCATAGTTATAATTACAACGATAAACCTGATAATAATCAAGCTTCAACAAAAAAAAAAAATAATAATATTTTGATGATCAATGATAAGACCTTGCTACAAAATTCGAGTTCAAATGATAACAGATATTGTACTTTTAATAAAATGAAAATAAAATTGTTTAATTTATCTATAAGGTGACTTAAAAAATGCCACATAAACGCCAACAAATTCTGTTGAAAGATTATTATTTTAATAAATGTCATTAAAATGATCTAGTCACTAACACATATTCCACTAATGAAGCAATGTTGTAAAGTTCCAGAAAATACACTACATTATAAAAAATATCCAAGTCTTAGTTATTATTTTACCGACATAATAAATAGGTAGTTGTATTTTGGTGAAATTAGAAAATATATATTATAAATATTTTGTATAAGAATTGGATAGATACCTACATGTATTACGTTATGACTTATCGATGAACCATGCCACACCAAAAACCGGAAGCACATTTACTTTTTAATCATATTGTACAGATGACTGTAAGCTGCATAAATTATGATGTAAACAAAAATCACTTTGCGTTATTCAAATAACACATTAACACTTCGAAGTATAAAAATATCTACTAATAAAATACTTTATATAACAGCAGTACAGCACATATAATACACATTTTTATTAATTACTTAATATATAACGAATCAGTAACCAATAAATATAATACATGAATGTACCACACATTTCACACGTGTACAGAATACTGAATTCTGCAGTGGACAATTGTAAATACAACATATTCTAGTATGTTTACACTATAAGTAGTCGAAATAATAATGCTTTGATTTTCAACTTCAGTATCTTGTTCGAAGGGAAAGTGAATATTTTTTGTGCATTTGGGAGGTCAAAATTTAAAATTCCCAATAGTTTTCAAAACCGCCAGGAAAAACAACATCAAAATTAAGGAAAAACGGGAATTTTTAGAGTTTTTGGTATAACTTTAAAACAAATTAGGTACCTTAATACATGACATTTTTACTTAATGTTTATATTTTCATTTTCTACACGGTATAACATTTTGAAAATATTTTGACTCATTTTGGGCTGTTTACGGACATTGTCAGTTTTCAATTTTTTTAGTTTTTTTCTATAAATATCAATAAAATTTTATTTGTTGGGTAAAAAAGAGTGTAAATTTAATGCAAGGCTCCTGATATATTGTTACAATAGCAGTTGAAAAATATTGAAAATACACAGACACAAATTTTTTTTATATGCATTTAAAGTTCAAATTTTGACAAAATTTAATAATTATTTTATAGTTAAAAATGTATAAAATGTTTAACTTTTATAGCTAAGGATTGAAAATTTAAAACAAGGTTCCGCGTAAATAGGTTATATATAAATTGCTTTTTTCACAATAATATCATCAAATATACTTAGTAATATTATAGACTGACTGACAGAGAATCGTTTTTCATATACAATGATATTATATCATTGAATTCAAATTTAACACCATCCAATACAGTGACTCACTTGTAACCTTCTGTACAAGAGAGCGACACCCACTTGCCCACCTTAATACAATATGTAAAAAAAATATCTATAAGAAAGTCTAATTACATTTTTATGAGCATTTGAAGTTCAAATTTTTACAACATTGGATATTCACTCGATTGAGAATGTAGGTAGCGATTTCCTTATTTTGTTGTAATTAAAAACGAATAACCGTAGACACTAGAGATTTATATCATTATAATATGTTTATTTTATCAATTCTTATACTTGAGAAAATTTTCAATATATTTTGAATTGTTTTGAACTGTTGACAGACAATTTCAAATTTCAATTTTTTTAGTTTTTTTTTTCTATAAATATATTCAATATATTTCAATATATATCAATAAAATTGTATTTGTTGGGTTAAAAAGCGGCAAAATGTAATACAAGGCTCCTTATATATTGCAGTAGAAAAATATAAAAAATACATGGGCATAATTTTTTTTATAAGCATAAGCAGTTATAAGCAATTCGATTTTTGTTAACATTTACCAAATTTAAAATTAAAAAATAAATAAAAAATAAAAAAAAATAAATAAAAAAATAAATAAAAAAAAAACACACATCATTGTAAAATCAATACATTCATCGTTCCACTTAGAATCAATAAATGATTTTGTAGTTAAAAATGTATACATTTTTCAACTTTTATAGCGTAGGATTGAAAACTTACAACATAGTTCTATGTAAGTAAGTTATTCTGTAGCCAAAAAATCTCAAAAATATAAAAACACAGTTTTTTTTTATATAGTTATGTTATGTTCAAATTTGGAGAAAATTTAATTACATATTAAATATCTAAAAATAACGATTTTAGCTATTTTGTTGTAATTCTATAATATTAATTCAACTTACCGGCTACCTTATTAATAATAAGTAATAAAAATATAGGTAAATATAATATAAAATATCCACACTGACAAACCGTAAACGCTCAGAATCGTTTTTCGTATACAATATGATATTATATTATTGAATTCAAAATTAATATCATCCATTATACATTGACCCACTTGTAACCTACTAGCTGTACAGCAGAGCAACACACACTTACCCACCTTTTTAACATAACATAATATTTATTAGGTAATGTTTTATTGAGGTTTGAACTTTAAATGTATAGTTGTTGATTTGCAGTCTACATAGTATGGTAACCAATATATCGTATTCAAAATAATAAGTACCTACCAAAGTACCTATTGTATATTTAATTAATTAATTATACTTTATAGGTAACAAAATATATTTTTCAAGTTAAAAACATTAATTGTATTTTCCCTTTCTATACACTTATAAGGTAAAAAATATTATACACCTCAGAGAGTTGGGGTCATATAATAAACATTGTTGATAAAATAAATCGTTTATAATATATCACTGTAGGTACCTACTATTATAATTTCATATTTAATGTATTGCCTATAGGTACTATGTATATTATAAATCATTATTTGTCATTGCAAATATATATTTATGTATATAATTATATTCAAATATTTAATGATGTTATCCTTAGACTTGATAATATATTATATAATGTATACAAATTCTATTCTATGCTTATTTATTTATAAAATATGGTCCTCGTGAAGACATCGAAACATCATATACTATCTTATAATATAGGTAAGGAAAAAAATGTATATCTATCTATATGTATTTTTTATTTGGTAGGATGTTGAACTCAATAATATTGTATGTACGACATAATATAACTTAAACATAATACTGCATATTATTAAATGTATATCGCAGTGAACAAGTTCATCTGTATCCACGAGTACACACGTATATATATACATATATAATCATATAATATAATAATATATTGTCTATATTATTTTGGATTCCTTGTCACTATTATATTGTTATTGTTATTATTATTATTATTATTATTATTATTATTATTGTATTATAACTATTTATAATGTACCTACTTATTGTTAAGCATATGTAAATATTATTTATATAATATATTTATAATTGAGGTATTCGCATATACTTACAATATTTTAAATACCTACGCATTCTGCATGCGCTATTAGGTACGTTTGTATATAGTATAATATCTAATGTATGGTATGTAGGTATACCGCGGATCGTGGTAAATGTCAAGGACTTCAGTGCAGTGTGCGGAGCGGTGTTTGTGTATATACCTGTATAGTTTACAGGCGCGTGCGTGTGTGAAAAACCGTTCTGATTTTTCCGGAACTTGGCGCGCTTATTGCAGGCGCCGTCCACAAACGCGCATGCGCAACCGTTTCGGCGCGCGACGACTCGGCCAGCCGGCCCCAGCAGCGGTTCCGTTGCGTATAATCACGATCAGTGTGTTTCAAGACGCGCACAACGACGAATTGCCACGACCGTCCGTCTGCTGCAGCAGCATATACAATATATTAATCTGAACAGTGAACACGATGAGAACGTACGCTCTCCTATGGCCCTTGGCCGCATTCCTAGTGACCCGGACCTCCGGGTCGGCCATTCCGATGTGGGAATTCCTCAGCCGAGGAGAAAAGGTAACTTTTGGAAATTAAATCGTTTTTTAGACATTCGTTCGTGAAACAGACGTTTGTATTTCATTATAATATATTTATATATACAATATTATATGTATATTCACGATAATATATTATACTTACGTTACGTGTTTGAGTTTAATATATACAGTTAAATATAATTTACATATTATTATATTATAGTAGAAACGATTTATATGATTTAAAAATTATAAGCTCGTCAACTTCTGAGCATCCGAACAATTTATTTAAATCGAAAATATGTACCTGTGTCTGAAATATCTTATAAATATATAATCAATCAGCTGTCTGTAAATTTTATGTTATTGGGTTAAGTATCTGTAAGTACTCTGTATATTTTCACATGCCATTTCATATGTTCATTTTGATTAAATTAGAAATAAAATATGTAGAACGTACATTATAGATCATGGAAAAATATTTATGTGTTTAAATAAACATGTTTTTTTATTATTTCTGATAACTATAAAACTAATAGCTATAAATACCTTTAAGATTAAATAAAAAAAACTTTAAAGATTGAAAATAACCGTGCGCGCCGACTCGCACCATTTGGCATCATTAGTCTGTTAACTGTACATTCAGATTATTCGCGGTATCGATCATTGTGCCAATTTGTTCATTAAACAGTTATTAAATAATCGAATGTATAGATATAATAAATCGTTATTGAAATGCAAAATTGTACGATGATCATATACAATTGAATTGACTATTCGGATAAATGTGTGATGTTTAATGTTTATAATTTATTCGACTTATAGTCTATTTATATTTCATGCAAGTGCACAAACGCAATGAGGCGTAAATAAACTAAGTAAGTTACATTATGTGAATTTTTCCCCAACACTAATTAATCGAGTTAGCGTACCTATATTAGTAGATTAAATTGTAAATTGGTACTACTGTTAATAACATCCAGTCCCCATTAAATTTAAAAATTATAAATAAACCACTGCAGACATTTGTACCTACTTACCAGGACCAGATTAATTCAAATTGAGACGATTGGGCCAAGTACATGATCCGATTCGGAGCCTTAGCATATAATCCATAAACCTATTTATTTGGATTTACTCTCTAAAAATTTCACCATTCTTCTCATCAAATAATCCTCATCATTACTTTTAAAAAAAAATTCGATCAGCAATTATAATACATATCCAATACAATAAATTATAATATTGCATACTTATTATAGAATAATATAATATCTGATCATTTTTTATGACTCATTTTTATAATTTACCTATTTAGGATTATTTTATCCTTTACCTGCTTTTCGTAAAAATATATTAATATACTCTACTAAAATAAATTGTAATATAGGTAACACTATTGTCAAAATGTTAACAACAATAATAATGAAATAAAATGTAAAAATCACACTATAGGTTATAGCTACTACGGTATAGATTATACGGATAACCATGATATTATTAATGCAACTATGCAAATGCATAATTCAAGTATTTCATATATTGTTATGCCATAGTTGGTAGGTACTTAAAATGTTTTAAAATTGTATAATGTAATTTATAAACTTTTGTAGAAACTCTAATGATATACGGTTTACTTACCTAAATTTTGTCTATAATTGGTTCAATGACCCAACCAACTCTTTTTTTGTCGCTCCGCTAGTCCACTTAAATATTTTATCAACATCGTAATTAATATATACTATATAATTCCATATTTTCATATAAAGACTAAAAATATAATATTGGTAGGCATTGAAGAAAACATTATATTATAAATGTACCTATATTATAAAGTGTTCTGCGGACTGCATTATTTTAATTTTACGCATAAAAAGAGATTTTCTGTAGTTTTATATACCTAGTGATGTATACCGTCTATGCTTGTTTGGGCTTGTCTACAAATGAACTAAAATATACGTCTTATTCCATGATATTAAAGTGAGAGTTTCTATAATACATTAGATCTAGATTTAAAAATAAATATAATAAATCTAAAATGTTCAATTAATTTTTTTACATAACCTAAATTTAAAAAATGACATCCATATTATAATGTTGAAATATTTTTAAATTAGTTTTATTTCCTACCTAGTTTTGTGCGAACCTAAATAAAATATTTAAAGTCGTTTTCACTATTGCTTCCATATATAATCATATAGGCTAAATAGGCCTACATGGGCACAATGTATCCGTCCTCATTTTTAACAATGTTCGTATATAATATTATCATGGTTAGGTATTACTTATTAGCAAATTACTAATTATTTATTAATTATTAGTTATTAGTTATTACTTATACTTTAAGCAGCGCATTAAATCCAAAAAAAAAACATGCATGTTTGGTTTTTTTTTTTTAAAATGTATTAAATTCATAGATCATAATTGTAATTTGTATTATTAATTATTTTGTTGTTGATGATTGATGAGTGATGAAACAGGTACCTATATATCTAGCCACTAGTGATTAATAACATAAAGTAAACCATCAGTAAAAATTACGATTTGCCGGAAGGGCAACTCTAGATACATGCACCTAACTTAATACATTATGGGGGTACTGGAAATCATGGTCAACAGGAAATATATTTTATTTTATTACAAATATAAAATAAGACATATTAAGTTATTGTGTTATAAGGAATAATAAAACGTTAGTGTAGCATGTAGGTGCAATAAAAACTCATCGTATTTTAAATAATACTTGGCACATGCAAAATATATTAATATAATATATGATATAATATTTTGATAATCCCGTCTCTTTAATCTTGATTATGAATTTTTCTCTCAAAATCTTTATGTAAAATATTTTTTATAGGTAGTTTAGTAGCTATAATTTTTCAATTGAAATATGATTTTTATAATATAAATATGTATTTATAAGATATTCTTTAACGATTATTAGAGTGTACCTACCTACCTATGTTTAATTTTAGTTAAATTATTTTTACTTTTCACGCAAAGAAAATTTAAATACAAAACTACCTATATAATTTGTGAAGCGATTCCATCTGTTATGTATAAATTTAAGTTTAAATTTAAAAAAAAATTGTTTTTATTTGAATAATTTATTTATTACAGATAAAAAATATAATTTTTATTAAATTGAATGATGTAGCTATTTAAGTTAAATTAAATGTAAATATTATTCGTTTATTTTTATTAGAAACAATATGCCAAATGACAATTTAATAAATCATTGAATTTCTCGAATATTTTAATTTATTATTTTTTTTTTCCTATATACTGACTACAAAAAAGTAAAACATTTTTTGTTATTTTGAATATAAGTATTTATAAGCATGCTTGCCCCATTTTATCCTTTGATCCTTTGAATATATTAATATATTATATAATATAATACATTTTTTAATTTTTTATGCCACGTATAGCTTATGAATTATCATCATGAATTAAAAACCTCTTTTACTCACTTCTGTAGTATCTACAGCGTGTTGTAGTCTGTATTAATATTGTATGTTGTATATGACAGTATGACTAATGAGGATGGACGTATGGTAATAGTGTTCAAGTATTGTCGGTTGAAATCAAAGGGAGCTTACTGATATTGTTTATGTTCAGTTGTATAGTTGACCCAAACTCAATAGGTACCTTGTAGATTCTTTTTATAACTAAACTGTCAAAAACGTGAAATATTCATAAATTAGTAGTTATGAGAAGTTTTTAAAAATATATTTTACAATTATTATACTAATAAAATAAAAAATGTATTTGTTATTCAACTTGTATAATCCATACGTACTGTTATAATAATATTTTAGTTATCTTACTACATACAAAGTACAACGTGCATACTAAACTGTATTGATCTATTTACGTCATTATTCATTAATAATTATTCATTAGTAATCACAGTAATGTTCATTGTCCAATCTTTGTGTTATATATAAGTTATATATGTATCAGGTATTTCTTCAAAAATCTATTTTAAGTTTTTTTTTTCATATCAACTAAGAAAATATAAACTAAAAATGAATTTCTCGTTTTTTACAAAACTAGCTAAACTCACTTTAGTTATGAGTAAACGAGTTCTTAGAAATACATATCAAAGTAATTTAAAAACTAAAAAGGCAATAAAAAAAATAATATTTTAATTTTAAAACGTTTGTTGTTGTATTTTAATTGTATCAAACAAAGTATGAAATTTAATTAAAATATTGAACGTACCTAACACTTTAAGTTTTCGGGATTATGAGATTACCAGCAGTAAAAACAAGATTTACCAACTGCATTTGTTGTTGACATTATGCTATACAAAATATAAAAGGTGTAAGTGGTAATACTGGTATAGTGGTACCTATCACAAAATATTAGAATATTGAAACATAGGTATTAACTTTCTCTGTGCACCCAATATAGGTTCTCAAGATCATTATCCTCTAAGAATTTCATATATCACTCTTTAAGTCGCATTTTGTTGATTGTACATTTGTTATAATGGTTATTGGTTTGTAGCGAACCAGCGATGTGTGCTTAAAATTCGTAAGAGAGATAAAAAAAAGCCCGTTGACAATATACCCGGATCTACGGGCATATTAAATGAAAATATATGGCATGGTTACACGATTTCCGTTCCATATTAATTTAGGATAGTGTTATTTGTGGGAACAATGATTGTTCGAACAATGGATAAAATTGTTTATATTAAAAATGTACGTTAAAGGTATTGGATATATGACCGAATCCTAGACAATATATTATAGGTATTAAGAATAATGTCATCAGCACTAACCACTTAACCAAATTGTTTAATTCATTTACACTGCTGTATATAATATAGTGTATGATATATATTTTTTTGTTGGATGATTTTTTCCATAGCTAATACTATATAATATTATAGTTATTTGTTCCTCGCATAATCACTGAATTTAATTCACGTAAACACGTCCAATAACGCCTACTATGCTATTACTATGGTATATATAATTATTATTTAAAAAAAAATCCAGTTAAGCGTGTGACGCACTTTATAATATAAACAAATAACAAAACCACTTCCAGACAGTAACGGACATCTACTATATAGTATGTGCATACTGCATTGTATAATATATTATTATATTATATTTTGTTTTTGTTTACGTTTTCAATGGTCAATTGAGTTTAAAATTCTTGAAGTTGTTTTAGATTTTGAGTGGAACGATGAATGTATTGATTTTACAATGATGTGTGTTTTTTTTTTATTTTTTTTTTGTGTCTGTGTACACAATAATCAGTCGAAATAATGCTACGATTTTCAACAGAATCTTGTTCGATCAGAAAGTGAATATCGTTGGTTTAAATTTAAATTTCCCAGTAGTTTTCAAAAGCGCCGGGAAAAACAAAAGAAAAATTAAGGAAAAACGGGAATTTTTGTTTTCGAGAAAATCGATTTTGGTTTTTGGTGTAACATTAAAACAAATGACCGTAGATACATGAAATTTTCAATGGTTGTTTATATTTCTATTTTCTATACACGATAACTTTTTCAAAATATTTTGATTTATTTTGAACTGTTTAGAGACATTTTCATTTTCCATTTTTTTTTAGTTTTTTTTCTAAAAATATCAATAAAATTTTATTTGTAGGATAAAAAAGCTTGAAAATTTAATAGAAAGGCTCCTAGTATATTGTATCAAAGGCAGATGAAAAATATTAAAAATCACATTTTTTTTTTTATTAGCATTTAAAGTTCAAATATTG
>NC_042494.1:142631769-142684891 GCF_005508785.2 Acyrthosiphon pisum
TAATTTATAAACGCCAAATGGCTACTGACAAGTAGTTAGAGTATCATCATTTGCACCTCTCTAAAAAACTATTTCTTCCCTTATTTCTCATTTGAATTAATAATTTTAATATTTATTACAGTACTATAATATATTTAGATACATTCAATAATAAAATAAAATGTTGAGTTGTTAAACTGTACCTACTTGTTATTCTTTTAGATTTCAAGAATATATAGGAATAACTATAAGTAATAGTTTTTAATTAGCTACCTATCGGTTAAAATAGGAAAAATAATTATTGTTAATAGGTCTATAATAAGGCGGCTTCATAGCACTTCATTTATACCGAACACCTATAGATACTATTGATATTTATCTGTCAACTGTTTATACAACGATAACATAAAGTATTTTAGACTTCATTTTTAAAAAAATGGAATCGATATTGCAGTCTTCAAGAGGTTCGCTTAGTTGGCTTACAAACAGTAAGAAATTTAAATTCTAAAAATAATATATTCGTTAAACTGTAATTAACTATTTCTTACTTAAAGTTATCCATTATCTTTTACTTTTTAGATATTTAATTCACCATCATAATTTTTATAATACATAGGTAAACTAAAAGGAAAGTTAAATATATTAAGTCTCCATTGCTAAAAAATATGAGTTTCGTATTCATCTCTAATTAAACATAAGTACCTATGTCATTCAATATAATATATACATATAAATTATAAAGTAAAATACAATTAACTAGTTATAGGTATATAGTTTTAATAAGTAATACTATTATATTTAAAAAAAACGACAACATAGGTAACTATATAGTTATTAAATTACCCCATAATTTATTATTGACGTTCAAGGAGACTTTCCCTAATGTGATTCTTATTCTTATTTTTTTTTTTTTATAAATTATAGTCATTAAAAATTTGAGAGTAATTGTATAGTACCTATATAATACATATAGGTAGGTACTATACATTTACTATGTCCATTGTACAATAGTACTGTGCATTTCGTAAAGTGTAGCATACACGAACCCGTTATTTTTAAAATCCATAAGACACGAATTTATAAATAGCTAGGTTCCTCCAAAGTCCAAGAAACGTGACTGAAAACTGCAAGTGTACCTGCCTTACTTATAGTTTTGAATAAAATATGTCTTCATATAAAAAAGTCATTTAACTATTTAAGATATTTTCAAATGAATTACAATTGTCGTGTACTCGTGCATGTCGTACCTATTTATGCTGTTCTTGATTATTGTTTGATATTTCGTATATCGTTTGATCTTTGCGGCATATTGTTAAACAGGTTAATTTACATACCATGCTCACCCCCATTTTTCCCTCCAGTAATGATTTATTCGAACTCTGATTTTTGTCATATAAATAAGGATCATATTCTCACCACAGGATGGTATACAATTTTTAAGTATTTGAAAATATATGGTCCATACTTAAAAATGTTAGAATCGGAGTTTGGATAAATTCTTTATTAAAGGAAAACATGGGGTATATGGTATATCCCATTCCCATATAATATATATTATAATAATAATAACATTGTATGTAGCTGTAGATATTTGTTTATTTAATAAATTTGAATAATACCTACATGTAGTAAAATCGCATACAAAATGAATAGTTCTAATCATTTTCTTACAAATTACAATGTATTATTATGTCAGTGAAGGTTGAATATTTTTATTCGAAGATGTGTTAAAATTATTATACTCGTAACAATTATAATGTTGGAATATTTGTACCTATATTTTACTGTTTACTTCTTTACGACTTGAGACTTCCGTAAAGTAGTATTTTGTTACGTTTCGTGCAAATCTTATAAAGCAAACATTATTGAAACATCTAAAATATATATAATAAGTATTAAATTACTATGATACACCAAATAATTGGCAGTGTAGTTTCATTTTTAATTGAGAGTATATAATTTACGAAAATATGAAATTACGGAGACATGAAGGATATACCTCGCCATAGTTCCGTTCCCGGCTAGCATATACATTAAATAACACGACGTAGGTACTGACTATTGAATGATGTACTATTTTTTATGATATAAAAAAGCATTGGTACAAGTTTTTATGATTTTCAAAAATATAATTTATAATGTATTTTGTAGTTATTACTATAGATTTATTTTCAGATAAAAGTCAAATTATTAGAGTTTATTTTTTAATTCATAATTGATGTACACTTACACAACATAAAAACTATTAAATCTAAAAATATATGTCTATGTAAACATTTTCCAAGAAGCGTTTATATATATATTGTGTTAATAATTTTGTTCTTCTTTTTATTTTTCAGATGAGCCACTTATTCAACATGTTCGTGAAACAAGTAGCCGATTTCTGTGACTCATCTTCGATGCCGGGTAATTTTTTTCTTGTGTATTTGTTATTCAGTATTCTTATACAGCTATATTATATATAGGTACCCACTAAATGTTATATTTGTAATCAAATAACCTACTAAGTAGTACAGACTACAGGTACCTTCTACTTTTATATAGTCTTATGAATCATGAATCTTGATAGGTCTTTGCGGTTGCTTAATATTGCCAAGAGAGTGGAATTATAATAGGTACCACTGTACCGGATACCTATATAACCACTCGTTTTATTCTTTGATTTTGGTCTGCATAAATGCATAATAATTTTAAATTATAATTTATCTACCTGTATTCTATTTATGCATTGTTTTCAAGTCTTCTCGATTGTTGTCGAATAATTTGTGTTTTTACCATTTATACATATGCTTATATTATATTTTATATATGGTTAAATAAAAGTTACAATATGTATACCTAATTAATAAGCTTCAACGTAACAATTTACAGACTGTTTGTATGTTAGGTATGATTGTATGAATACACAATAATGTCAAATGATAAAAACTGAATAAATATGTTATATGATCTATATATAGGTATACTATATAGGTGAGAATGTAAGATAACTTGCATTTTTTTTTAAAAAAGACAACATTTGGTCTATATAATATGTAGGTATATAGGTACCAACATGGTTATAAATATATTGGTTTTCAAGGTAATTCCTGGTATAGTACCTATTCTTACGAAATATTATATAAATAAATATCGTGACTTATAATTTATAAATCGTTTATTTTTCTGCGATCGTTCGTTAAAGTCTCCTGGGTTCATCGTCGTCAAATTAATTTGCATGTCACTATGAAGGTTATTGGCTCTTGCAGGTCATGGCTACCGCACATAAATATAAGACAATTTTAATTCCTTTTATATATACTCAGTACATAGTATTTAAGTAAAATTTTTCCAATCATCATTCTAATTGATTTGTAGTTTTATTAATATTTTTAACATTTCCTGTTCATCATATAAAATAAAAGCTTAATAATATGTCAATCCATCATAATTTGTTATAACAACAATAATTGTATTATAATATATTTTATAAATGTATAAAATAATTATACTGCCGCTTCCATGAAATAAATATAATAATATATGTTTATAGTGTCGGGTTTCATCAAAAATTTATTAATTTAATGAACCGATCTTGGATCACTGAATCATGTTTATGGACCGTTATAGTTCACGATTGATTCATTAAATATTTAGTGACACGCGGAATTAGGTTTATTCATATTCATTATATTTTGTATTTTGTTGTAAATATACAATATGTAATTATAAATCAATCAATAGCCAACTAACTTTGCATACCAACATATAATATACTCAATATTATTAAATCGTATTGTCGTATATTATATTAATCGTTTGTCTTGCCATACTATAACAGTATTATATTATAGCATATTATATTTATATGTTATTTTTTACCATGTTTTTTATGTAGGTGCCTATGTAATCTTAGTTTCCCCACTGTGCGGTATATACCTTACTACAACGTTCGGCAGTCATATAGACAAACTGGCAAAGTAAAGAATTGGAATATGACCAGAACATATTATGTATGTTGACTCTCTCTTTGAATTTTTACATAAAATAAATATAGTAAAATACTAAAATACATACGCTGCGACAACCTGCCCATAGCCCGCAATAGTCAATAACTCTTTAGTGTTTTATGCCTATTGCCTATCTGTATAAGCTACAAATACAGAATAGAATACAAGTAAACCCCGTTAAAGTTTGACCATATATAATCAATATTTATTTTATTACTGATCAAGCCACCCCCATAAGTTCATTGTCTAATTAAATATAATATATACCAGAAACCAGATGTAGGTAAATAAATTAAAGATGTATTATGCCAAGCTAGGTATAACTTTTTTTAATTAGCATTATTTTCAATACAATATATATTGGTACCACTTTTTAATAGTATATACATAATATACATTTGCATGTAAAATATTCAATCAAAACCCCAGGGTTTTAATATACTTAATAGGTAAAATTATTCATAACAATAATACTATAAAACATTACCTACATGGTGCAATACACATATTATTGTGTATCTATATACAGTTAATGCTAATAATAATTTGTAATTCAATTTCTTGTAAGTAGGAAGGTAGGTACAACATAAATAAATAACGATCACAAAATGTACATATATTTGTAAATTGTTTAATTGTAATCTCGCATAAATAACTAATATTTTTACTATGTTTTTTTTGTTTTTAGACTGTAATAAAGTATTATTGGTTTATGGTTTAACCAACTTGGCGAAAATGGGAGATGATAGCTTAGACAAAATGGACCCTTATCAAAGAGGATCGAGAATAATGAGTATGTACCTATATATTTAACTATTTAAGTAACATTATGTAAATAATGTCAAATTAAATAAACACATTAAAATAGAAAGTTATTTTTATTGTTTATTCTCATTATTATTTTAGTATGGGAATCTATGATGAAAGGAGGTTTCTATACTTCCCAAACAACCAACAAATCGGAACAAGAGCTCAATGACCCATTAGGTAAATATCATAAGATACACTTAGACTTGTATGATCTAAGCATACATGCTACGTATTTACCTGTATAAAATCTAACATATTTGTTTATGTCACCTTTGTATAGAAACGAGTGGTGGGAACGATTTGGGTTCTGCGTCGAATAACGTCGAAGAAATAGCCACTCCGCCAGGTGGTTATATCATCGGCCCAATGGTCGTAAGAGTAATGCCTGATGGTCGACCAGTACCTGGTGACTCTCAGAGGCCTCTGCCCAAAGACGAAGACGCAGAAGAATTCATTGCCATGCGATCCAAACCTATGCCTTCCATGATTGATATGCTAGGTCAGCGAAAACAACAAACACAAAATAGGCCTGCTGTGAGACCATTTAGGTATACGCTTAAACCAATAAACTGACACTTCCAGTAATGCGTCCTCAGCTGCAACTTGGTACAGTTTCAGATATGATATTTATTTATTTTTTATTTATTTGCGACGAATTGCGATTGTAACTTTTCTATCAAGTACAATATTTGTAATGTATATTGTTACAAAAAATACTTCTTCTTGTAAAATTCTATTTCGTCTTTTATAATTATAATTATTTTATTTTTTAATTAGGTTTAAACACGTTTCAGGGTCCTAAATAATTGTGTATACAATTTTTTATTTTTAAATTTTTTATTTTAGAGTGATACTATTATTTATTAATTTGAAATCATTTTTATTTATTTGTAAATAGTACTGTTAGGTACCATTGTTGTGATATTTATGTTGAAAATTAAGTAAACATTTTGATAAAAATGCTTTTGTATATTATTATATTATTTACCTTCCTAATAATTAATATAATATGTGTGAATTGTGTTATACACTTATACATATAGCATATGTCCACAAATATTTCATAATATAGAGTATATTTTATAAGAGATATTTTATAATAACTTATAAATAATACACATGTTTTTATTGTTCAGTTTTTAAGTGCATATCACTGTATAAATATACATACCTATAATCTGTTACCTATACCTACAGATTGGCTACAATGGTGGATAATATTAAAAATGTGGAAACGATCTTTACATAACATATCTATAATTAGTTATAACTAGGTACTAACAAGCTGTAATATACGACTATAATATATATCTACCTATAGGCGTAAGTAAAATGTAAATATTGTAAATTGTGTGATGCGTGAGAAAATTAAAGAAAAACAGGATGACAAGTGGTTACTGCTCTTCTGCTGTAGGTGCATTATAAGTGTCATTTGGGTCTGCAGTCAAAACACCATGGGCAACCGCGTATAATGGATACGCATATAATAAAGTATAAACACATTTTTGACAATATAAGAACCAAAACCGACTATAGGACGTAGAAAATAATCTCTTCTTTAAATGAATTGTCAGATATTCAATATTAAAATTTAAAACGTAATAAAGTTTATTAAATAAACAAGCTCCTAACGGAAAACAAAAAACAAGAAGTGAGAGATGACTGGAGCCTGGAGGTTATAGTTATAGGTTGATTAGATTAGGTCAGGTTATGTTAGACCTAACCTCTCTATGGTTTCCGGAACGTATTTACAAAAAGTAAATGTTTTCCCAAACCTCGCGAACATACTATATAATTTATCACTCCTCTGAAATTGTACGCAGTACTGCTCATGGGCCAATTATAATATTTCTAAAATAGCTCAAAAAGCATAGACAAATTTAGTGATATTTTTCAAATATGAATTTACGGTTATTTGGTTATTTGTTTTGGAGTTTTCCCACACCAAAAAAAACAATATTGATATTGTCGGAAACTGGTTTGCCTAAAAATTCCCGTTTTTCTTATTTTTTTCCTTTTTGTTTTCCCGATTATTATTAAGAAAAGTACTAAGAATTTTCAATTTTTATCCCTCAAAAGTACCAACTCATACACTGCTCAGAATCTAAAGCTATATTATTTATTATGTTCTGATTTGTAACACAATTGTGATAAAGAATTACAAAAGTGATAATATTAGTAAGTATTTTATTGTCATGGTTTCACATTTACCTGAACGAAATACACAAATAAATTCAAGCTTGAACTTTAAGCTTTTATAGCTTGAATACATTTATTTACCACTTATAATAAAATTATCTGTGGAATGTGGATCTAAAACTAATCTAACATCATCATATATCTAAACGTAGTAAATACAATTTATTCTACAGCTTTGAAAATTAAACCAAGGAAACACACTAGAATACGTATTATTTTGATGCGTAGACTTCTATTATGGATACCAATGATACCATACGTATGACTTATAAGTTATGGGTAAAAATATATAATGTAAAATATTTAGATAGGATCTATAAAATCAGACAGTTGTACCTACCTTTATTATCTAAAATATTGGTGAATTACATAATATTTTTAATGCAATAATATTGAAAACTGATAATAACGCAAAACAGTTGATGATCTATTGTGTATTTGTGTGGTATATGTCCCTCGATTTATTCATTGATTTCACCATGACGGATACAATGTTGTAGGACGTCATCATAACCTGAAGTTTTATAGAAATATTAAAGCAAAAAAACATCAGCTAGTGGTTCTGAATAGTATTTTGTTATTGATATGTTTATTGTTTATATGCCATTAGTCAATAAATTAATACTTACGTTAGCAAATAGTTGTAAGTTGACTAATTTTTTCGGCGAAAGTTTCATCGTTGTATTTTGATTAGCATCATTGACCTTCATGGTTAATAATAATAACTTTTTTAATTTCAAATCCATCTTCGTCCAGTTACAACTTTACAAGAATATATTCCAAGGTTGACAAATTTTCTCTGCGTAATATAAGTTTATTATTATCGATTTAAGTCAAAAGAACGAATTTAAAACTATAATCATATTTATATACTAACCTTTAAGTTAATATTATCAAATAAATTAGAGTACAGAAATAACTGTAAACATGCAATTAAAATTGAACTGCCGATCCTACATACCTAAGTTTACGATTGAATAAGTAAATATTTCTGTTGACAAAAAAATCTATACAGGCAAAGTAAACACATTATTAAAATTAGAGATGGGACATGACGTAGTTCACATTGGTGACCGTGAACTAGTTCAGTGAATCATTTGGTTATATGACTTGTTAACTATATGAATTGCCTACTCGTTTTCTAGGGGATTCGATACCGTGATTTTCTGTTTTCGTCTAACACACGCGTGACATAGTACTTTGGACGTGTTTTTTGTCAAACATACCAATTGATCTAAATGAAGCGATAACTGATAAGAATTCTGAAAACAGATTTGAATTTATCGTCAAGTCTACCTGAAATCGACTTTCCCACATTTTTGATTTTTTGGTTTTAACTTCTCCGAAAATTGAAATATAACAATTTTTAAATACTCTTTTTTAATATGTCATTTTAAGGAATTTGGAGGATAATATCAAAAATGTGGGAAATTCGTTTTCAATTAGAATTGACGACAAATTCAAATCTGTTTTCAGAATTCTATCGCTTCATTAGATCAATTGGTATGTTAGGCAAAAAACTCGTCTAAAATACTATGTCACGCGGGTGTTAAACAAAAACAGAAAATCACGGTACCTATCGTGGAATTCCCTTCAAAATGCATTATAATATTTAGATATTGCATTTGTAATGACAGTTGAAATTGCTGTTTTAAATTTTTTATTTTATATAAGGGTTATTAACTGTTTTATTATTATTATTATTATTGAATTTCTTTTACACGCTTCAATAATAATTGTGGTTATGAGCTTTTGCGTTTATAAAGATTGTATTATAATTATTGGTCACTACTCACTAGTACTCACTATTCACTTTTTTTCTTATACATTTAAGACTGTTTTAGATGTTATGCTTACATACAATTTTAAAGCTAGTGATTCCTTAATACAATAAACAAGTCTAATAAAATGTTGCATATTATTATAAAATATTACCATAACCAATGTGTTCAACAGTATTATGATTAAGCTTTATATATTAGCAACGTATATTAAAACAATATGTTTCACAATTGAAAAATATAATTTTAATTTCCTGTAAAAATTAATGAAACATACTTTGAAAAGAAGTCGTAGTAACTTTTTGATGTAAATAATGCGGTGTCATCAATTAAATATATAATAAATATAATATATTTATTATATATTATAGTTACTATATAGTTAGGTACCTACATTGCATATCGATATTAACGTTTTTATTTTTAAATAATAACAATAATTTTTGGACGATAAATCGTTATTACTTTTAACATCCAATGTGTCAACATTTGAGCATCAATCGATCATAAAATAATTATATTATGACTTTGCAATTTCCTACAAGAAACCTCACTCAAACTTGAATATCAAAATGTTTACAATAAATTCCAAAAAGCGCAATGACGGTTACTAAAATAAAAAAATTAAATAGCTCTGCTCAGAAATTAAAATATACCTGCCCTGAGTAGCTGTGTAATAATAATATGTTACATTGTTACGAACTAGGCAATGAAAAACAAAGAGAGCACTGAGTAAAGACTAACTATATAAGTACCTATATGAATACCTAAGTGGAATTATTGTAAAATGGATATCATCATCGTTTTTCATGTTAATATTTTGTTATGTTAATCGTTAACATATATTATATTATATTCCAAAATATACTTACAAATCAAGTTGTTGTTGATCAAACAAAATCGATTTAAAACATTTATAATCATCTAAAACATTATGATCGTGATCTGAAAAAATGTATGTAATCGGTATACAGTAAATATATAATTCCTATATTATTCAATATATAGTATAGGTATGTAGTAGGTGTGTACTAATACTGTAGGTACTTAAATACTAAAACATATTATTGAGTTTCACTAAAGGTCTTACTTTGGTTCCTATTTGCATACTGTGCTAAATTTGATCGGTACTAAAAATTTGAATAAGTTCAATATTACCGTGCGTTCAACGCCGTAAAGGTTACGATTGTCGTATACCTACGGCCCGAAAAACTAGTTCAATTGAACGACTCACTAAAGTTAACGATTCGGAATTGAATCACTATACGATTTAACGTCGTTCGGCACTGAGTCAATCCATCCACTTGTTAATTTTGCCAATGTCCGTGTGGTATAATAAATATAATATACAGGGTGTTTCTGAAATGGATGAGGTAACTTATGCGAACTCAATGTGATGGCCTTGCAATGAAGATTTTTTTGAAATTTTTTTTCTATCTTCAAAATCTGGGTTTATACAAATTTTTTTTAGAACATTATTTTAAATGTAAAAATAAATAATCAACTTCTATTTTTAAGAAATTCTCATATAAATCGAGGTGTCACATCATTTTCACGCTTGTCGCGCGTTTTTCACCCTCTAATCGCCGACTAAAAAAAAAAAAAATGGTGTGGCACATCGATTTGTATGAGAACACTACAAGATAAACAGTGGTGATATTTATTTGTTGTCATTTAACATATACTTTTAATTAACGTATTATTTTACATTGCCAACCAATAAAAATTATAAAATAATAACAAAATTAGGGTTAACAAAGGTTTAAGCTAACTAAATTTACTGACATACAAGTTGTGTTACATTTTAAAATAATCATAATTGAATACACTTTATATTGAAAACCTATTTTTATCTACAGTTGTTCAATGTGAGTATATCCAAACGTGAGCATTAACTAGTTAGTTTATTTTCTAGTCAACTTATGAACTTAACTAGTTTAATTTATAGTTGAAATAACTTAGATTTTCTCGGTTGATTTAAAAAAAAACCATCAAGTTAAAAACATTTTGAAATTTTTCGTTTATACGTAAATATTACTATCAGTATAAAATAAAAATAATCCAATACTTAAATAACACAGTCTACACAGACATTAAGTACAGTATATGATAATATCGATATTGTACTCTTATAATTTGTGAATCAATGTATAAATTTATCTGTTATCATACTAATATTAATATAGATAAACTATAAAATAATGTCATATACAATAATCTTTCTTACAATGAACCATAAACATTCATAAAATCAGAAGCGTTATACATTTCAGATACACCCCAACCAGGCCAACCATACGACATATCCATGTCTAAATAATTATTAAGATGACACAACATCTATACAGTATAACAATGTAAAACGACCTTAAAATGCTTATGAATTGCTTAAAAATTTTAACCTACGAGGTGCATTAAAGCCGAAACTACACGCCACGGGAGTGGGAGCGTGTATATATACCGCGCATCATAGACCTATAAACTAAGTTAGTTATACCTTATAATATAGTTTATAGATCTATGCCGCGCACAATAAAATCGACGCACCGCACCAATTTTCCTTTGGCACGGGATACAGAGACCGACAATTATCGGGATGGGACGCGCCACGCATACATACTTTGCCACGCAACACGAATCAGACGGTCAACTGTACCGCGCTATATACCACTGACCACTCCACACTCCACGCGACGCCCAACGCGCCGTGTGATCCCGGATTTAAAGTAATGTGTAAAATCTACTAACGATCGATATATGTACAATATGCGAGGTTGGGCAAGTAAATTATTTTTTTTTTAACTCAATTAAGTTAATATGCACCAATAACAAAAAGTTAAAAGTTAATACACACTTTTTGTTAACTTTTTATTAAGTTAAAAAAAAGTTAATTTGTTTATACAACGCTAGCGTACTTACATTTTTTCCAACCCAAAACTAAATTATAGACTATACTGTTTATACTTCATACAGTAATTCCATATAAGCTAGATTCAAACGATAAACATTTTTAACTTTAAACAATTTACGATATATATTTTTTGACATGAAAAAGAAATAGATTGAAACAGTGAAATATAATTTAATTATAATTTCACATTAATTTAAAAATGAAGTTTAGTAAGTTACCAGTTAAGTTAATGAAAAGCCAAAAGTAACTAAAAAGTTAAAATAAAATAAACTATTAAACTTAACTTTAACTTTTTAACTTGTTAATGCCCGGCCTTGACAATATGTATTGTAATATTAATTATGTTTACATATAAAAAATATAAAAAGATAAAACTTAATAGTATGGAGTATAAAAATATGTTTAATGAAAAAAGAGATCAACTATTATAAAAAGTATTATATAAAAAAATAACATTAAATTACACATATTGAAAAAACTGTATGCAATTTGTTTGTATCAGATAATTATATGAATTAATTTAAGTTTGTTTTTTCAAGGTGCTTTTTTTCTTCTTCGTGTGTTAGAGGACGGCGGATCATATGTTATTCCATTGTCTTTTGTCTGTGCATTTCCATACATGTCTGAGAAGGAATATTCAGGTGTTTCCTCTCTTACTAAAGAAGTTATAGATTCTGAAGAACTAGTCATCTTAAATGAAGTGTCGTCTTCAGAATCATTAATGACTTCTTCCCAATTAATATCTCCATCTGGTTCGCTATTCTCAACCAAAGTTGTGTCTATATTCATACTAATATTTTGTAACTGAACAGCTTGTATCCCCTAGAAAAAAAATGTTTTAAGTGATTTCAACAAACAAAACATTTATTGATTAACTTACATAAATTTGGAAAGCTTTTATAGCCAGCTTCAAGAAAATGTTTGTACACTTTTTGCCTGTTATCATCAAGGTCTGTAAGCCACCACTTTTAAAATTGCTTATTTGAGCATCAATATCCTGTAATAAGACAAATAAGTAAATTATACAGTTGATTTAGGATGTTGTTTGCTATTCAGAAATTTTTAAGCAACACATATTATTATTTTTTTTTTTTTATACATTATTTTCAGTACTTAACCTTAGTATAAAGACATATACTGATAAAATGTTTAGTTTATTGTGTCCATACATTATTTGATTAAAATTAATGTTTAGTATCTAAAATCAATAATTACTTTTAATCATTAAATGAACATTTAAAAAAAAAATGATGAATTAATTTTTTTATTTTAGATTCTGAGCGGTCAAAAAATGTATTGATGATTTAACAGTGTTTTTTTTTTACTCATCAGTCAACACCTTACTTAACCTTTTCAAGCAGTAAAATTGTTAGATTTTCAATATTTCTTTTGGTAAGAACATGCATTGGGGGATTAAATTTGAAAAATGCCCTGCAATTTTCATATTTTACTAAAATTTGTGGGAAAATGAAATTCATATACAATACCAATTTTATTATTTTGTTGGAATTCAAAAGTGAATAACCTATTATATACATGACAATTTCACCAAATCTTTATATTAAATTTATTCTTAATATTTTGACTCTTTTTGAGCTATTTATTTAGATTCGAAAACAGAATTATTTTTTATTATTAAATTAATTAATTATCTAAAGTTCAATTTTGGTAGAAATTAGATATTTAAACAAAGAATAATGATTTTGTAATTAAAAAATATAATTTGTGTGTGGACTTCAAACTTTTACGTAATATTACACATATTGTTATATTTTATATACACAAAGTCATTATCAGAACATTTAAAATCATTTTATACTATTGCCTATTTATATCATGATCCTATTATATTTACACCATTCTACAGTTAGTTGGTATTGAGTATTGACTCATAAGCTAATAACAATATTATATGATTTAAATATCCTTATACTATTATAACAATTAAATAACAATAATATAAATTCAATGTTTCTGTCAAAAATTACTTATAATTTATTTTATAAGTACCTATATGGATATAATAATACAGACCTTTTCATGTCGTTTTATAAATGGACTTATAATATTTTTGTACACATAAGTTAGAGAGCTGTCTGAAGTTGGATAAGTCATGTAAAGAAACAATAGCTTCAGCTCATTGTAAAATGGTAACCTGAAAGTTGCAATATATAAACTAAAGTATTATTCAAAATCAATTATTTATTTTTTTATTTAATTACTTAAATAATACGAGACTTTTTAAAACATCTTTCTTTAATAGGATTTGTTTATTATATCTATTTTTTTTAAAAATAACTTACCAAGGACCAATAAATATGTCTGTTATGGTCTCTACTGAAGTGAACATTGAAAAGGTTATCCAATACATTAGCCATATACCCTGCATAAATATACAGTTATTATTTATATAGTAAGAATAATAAAGTTATTAAAAATAATTTAAAACAAATATTTGTTCTAAATTATATCTTATCTGGTTCTTCTCATATAGTTGTTAGTCATATATACTTCAAAGTATTAGGTATGTTTTATAACCATACCATTTTTAATCTTTTTGGTTAATTGTTTAATGTTTTTATTAATGAAATAAAATCAATATTATATTTTATAATAATATACATTTTAGCTAATTAGTTTATTATTATTATTGTATATTATACGTCGGTCGGCAATTTTACATAGGTATAACAATATGATATGGGAGTAATAGAGTATATTTGAAGAGTGTGAGTCTATGGCAGGGACCAGAATCTTTTGAATTTATCCGTATCGGTTCTGGTTTTTTGGAAAAAAAAAAATAATAAAGGTATCGGTTCCAAATAATTTTGTTACCGAAAAGTATAATAATTTTAAATACCTATCTGGAATGTGGGTTTAACAAATAGTATGAGAAATATTAGAAAACTCATATAGGTAATCTCAGTAGGTATACAAAACAGTAATACCATTAAATTACGATAAATAAAATTATTTTATATTTGAGCCTAAAAGAACCGGTTTAATTAAAAAATTTCTGGTACCTTATTTATTAAAATAAAGGTTTCGGTTCCGGTTCTCAAAATTTTGATGGTCCCTGTTCCAAAACCGGTTCTTTTAGGTTCGGTTCCAGTCACTGGTCTATGGTTCAAAAAATGTTTCCTCTAATTTTAGTTAAGCATATTACAACTTATAATTAAATGAAACATATGTTACACATACTCATTAGTTATATTATATAAGTTCCTAATAATGTTTATATATTACCACAAAATATTTATTGTATATAATTTTTAAAATAATCAAACATACATAATTTGTTGATCGCTTTGTCTTGAGCACTTTGTATGACATATATCCTGGATATAATATGCCAAATAACATGCTGAAAAAAAAAATTATGACAAATTTTAAATTAAAATAGGTGGGTGTAGGTATCAATTTAAAATCTATACAATTAGATAAGTCAATATTAATCCATCCATATTTGCGCCAAAAAAAAAAATTAATGCAATATTGGAAATATGAACGTAATAAAAAAATAAATATGACCACACAGGTAAACATAAAGTTTTCATAATAATAATTTATAAAATAATTTTAGATAGGTTAAAATTAATCCAGAAAAATACTCGTGAGTCGTAGTTATATTTTAATAAAAACTCAAATTCTAAAGAAACAAAGGTACAATACTCACATCAGTGGTCTACATAAGAAGTCCGGTAACATTTTAACAGGTACCTACAATTGACACGTAACGACGAACAGAAAAATAATTGTAAATATTATATTAATATATCGTCCACTATCCGATCAATTTGATACTGTTATTTGAAAATGGTTCAAAATACTTATAAATAGGTATAATATAATATTTAAATATTATAGCAGAATAATCAGAATTCACCACAATCAGAGACCACGATATGACAATTTAACATTATAACATATTGTGCACTAATCGTGCCTAGGTACCTATTTAATGTAAATACTAAATTGTAACGTTATGTTTTGAAACAAAAAGAAATACTATATGTTATCAACCGTAACCGTTCGTTGGTAATCGACCAATAGCAGGACGTTTTGAATTTGATATATGTTATCAGCTGTTATCGATATTCGATAACGATAATATCACAGAACAATTTATTTAATCATCACAATAATTCATGAGAAATATTAAAAAATAATATCCAATACCAAAATATGCCAAATAATGAATAACGATTAACGGTAATATTCATAACTTTGTATCTGTGTAAGTAAACTAGATAAAATTGTAAGTTCTGATTTCCCTTATTATGATACTGTCCATTATTCCAACAATGACCATTAGTTAATCGTCATTGAACAGTTCTTTTTAATTATTATTGTTTCATAGAAGTCACGTAATTGACATAATTATTGTATAGTATTTATATTTATTTAATTTTATTATTAATTGCAATAGCTAAAATGACGTATGATTAATTATCTATCTCCTGAATTAAATAATTACACAAATGGAACAATATTTTCCAACTATTAATGAAGGAAAAAGGCATGAGACACGTTCCACAATGGGTTCAAAAATAAAAATGACCAAGAGTATGTCTGTAATCCGAAGCCACAGATCTATTCTGAGTGACGGAATATTAATGGTAAAATAAAGTTTTATTTATTGTTTTTACAAGTATAGATTGAAAGTCAATTGTTACCCTTGTAGAGTCTTTATTAATACTCATACAAATTGTAAAAATATTAAAATATTGTGTTTAATGTATTTCTTTCATTTTTATTTAGAAATCAGGAATAGGTAAACCATCAATTTACCATGCTTTAGTCATTATATTCTTAGAATATTTTGCTTGGAGCTTACTTACTTTACCAGTAATATCAGTAAGTATAAAATTAATTAGAAATAATTGTTTATACTTTACAGCAAGCTATTATATACATTAAAAAAATATATTTATTTTACAGAAATTAAATAATACATTCCAAGATCATGCTTTGCTCATGAATGGTATTATTTGGGGTATAAAGGTATGAATATATATTGTTATTCTTACCTATTTTATTATTTTAATAATATTTAAAAAATTTTTTTAGGGTATTCTATCATTCCTAAGTGCCCCATTGATTGGTGCCTTATCTGATGTTTGGGGGCGCAAATTATTTCTATTATTAACTGTATTTTTCACTTGTATTCCAATACCATTTATGTGTATTGATTCTGGGTAATTTTTAAAATTTTAACTTATATTATCAAATTAGTCAACTTTTACTTATCTAATGAGATGTAAAATATTTATTTATAGGTGGTTCTTTGCCTTGATAAGTATTTCCGGTTTATTTTCTGTAACATTTTCAGTTGTATTTGCTTATGTAGCAGATGTAAGTGATGAGAAAGAAAGGAGTTGCTATTATGGCTGGGTAAATACTTCAAAATGAATTTAAATACATTAAACCACATTGTAATTATTTTAAAAATAAATATCATTCATCAATTTTTTTTTAGATAACTGGAACATTTGGAGCTAGTATGGTTTTTGGACCAGCCCTTGGTTCATATATTATGGAAATCTACAATACTAGTTTTGTTGTATTTTTAGCATCATTAATAGCACTTTTAAATGTTTTTTTCATAATCGTTGTTGTTCCGGAAAGTCTACCACATAAACAACGAACATCTACTAATTGTATATCTTGGAAAAAAGCGGATCCATTTGTTGTAAGTACCTACTTAGTAAAAAAAAAACAATAAAAAAGTATCTGTATTTGTATTTTATTTTATTTAAAGGCTTTGAGGATGGTTGGTCGAGATCGAACTATATTGATATTATGCTTAACAGTGTTTTTGTCATATCTCCCTGAAGCTGGAGAATACTCTTCATTATTTGTATATTTGAGACTTGTAAGTATTAAAATTTAATATGAATATTAGGCATTGTTTAAATAATAATGTCTTAATTTTAAAATTTATATCTTTTGGATTCTAAAAGGTTATTATAATAATTTTACAATGATGTGTACTATTTTTTTTTCTTTAATATCTTTTCTCTAGGCCTTATGGGTCAAACAAATTTCAACCAGATTTGGACAATACCAATATTTTCATTTTTTTGTTTTTCAAAAAAACGACTAACCAAAATTTTTATTAAGTGCTTAGAATTTTCCATTTATGGTGTAATAAAATTTTTTTTACTATTTTTGAGCTATTTATAGACATTTAAGAGGATGTTACACCGGCATTTGTTGTGTCTATCTTACAAATGTAAAACAACAAAAACTGTAGCACGTGAGAAAGAGCCGAGAAGGCTACAGTCATAACTAAAAATCAAAATGTTCACCACATAAAAAGGAGAATTTTAAGTGTGAAATAAAGTTTTTATTTTTTGGTATTGGAACTACCAAAAAAGTTATTCAACTTTGTAAAACATAAAAATAATGAATTTTGAAACAATAACAACTTTTTTTGTAAAAGTGATATAAAAAAATTAAAAACGATATTTTACAGATAATGTTCTCAGTAATATTGTATATCAATTTGGTGTGTGTCAAACCTAAAAAATGAATATCTGAAGTTTATAATTTTAATAGGGACTTGTCTAATGTGTGATCTACCGATAAATGGTTAACTAAAATTGATGTTAAATTAGATTAATTTAATATAATATTTATTATGTAACAAATATTTTAACTTAATAATTTTTATTTTAGGTAATGGGATTCAGTATGTTCAAAGTATCATTACTTATTGCATTACTAGGACTGTTTTCAGCAGCTATTCAATCTGTGCTTGGCATAATAATGAAAATGATGGGAGCTAAATACACAATAATGATTGGTTTGGTATTTGAAATCATGCAACTTATGTGGTTTGGATTTGGTTCAGAGACTTGGTATGTTATATATTTCTTTACATTAATTAATTAAATATTAAAATTCTCTTATTCTGTAGCTGAAACTTAAATATGCTTAAAAAAAATAATTGAATGTTAAAATTGGTTGTTTATTATATTATTTATTAAAGGCCCCTTTGGTGCAAATAGCTCAAATTTTTTGGGTGGACAGAATTACCCTATCATATTAACTAAAAGAGAAACTTCTTATAAAACCTTGCATAACGACAATATTATTGATACTCATATATTTTAGACAATATCACACAATAAATAAACAAACTGTAAATTAAAAACTAACTACAATAACTAATTTATGGCAGTCAATAACACGACAGCAACAATTACTGAAAAATAAAATATAACAAAACTATGAATGGCAAGATGCATCTCATAGCCCAACGACAACTGCTGCTCACTTTCCAATTCCTGAGGGTGCAATGTCCCCGGAAAAATGAGACTTGTTATATTTACTTTTATAGTGAATTTACTGTTAATTTACTACAGGAATTTTACTGTATTTGGACGTTTATTGGAATAACCTGTCTTAGGTACCTCTAACTCATGTGAAGGGCTCGAAACTGGTCCATTCTAATAATACTACAATGGTATAACAAATATATTATTGACATTCAAATTAGTAAAAAAAATATTTTATTAAATTCATAATTTAAATTATTTATCTGTACTGTAAGTAGGTATACGTTTTCTCATTGAATATGTTGCTTCACCACTGCTTATTGTTTACGACTTATGAGGCATTATCATATATATATTTATATTTAATAGGGTCATGTGGTCTGCCTGTTTTTTGGCTGCCATTTCAAGTGTTACATATCCTGCTATTAGTTCATTTGTTTCCATTCATTCAGATGCAGATAAGCAAGGTTAAAATTTTTTATAAAATTTGAATGTTCAAAATAAAACTAATAGAATTTGATTTTTTATTTAGGTGTGGTTCAAGGTGTGGTGACCGGAGTAAGAGGCCTTTGTGGTGGATTAGGACCTGCAATGTTTGGATTCATATTTTATTTGTTTGATGTTAATTTGAATGAAGGAATGCAAATAGCACATACTACTCAACATTCACTTAATAGTTCAGTCATAATTAAACATTTAAAGTACAATATAAATAACGACCCATCTTCTTCGGTAATAACTGTTAACTAAATATGTAAAATAATTATTGATATTACTTCTTTAAATATATTATTTATATTAACTTATTAATCATTTGTATTATCTTTTGTAATTTTAGATGATTCCAGGACCACCATTTGTCTTTGGTTCACTTCTTGTTATGTGTGCATTATTGGTCTCTGTTTTTATTCCGGAAAATGTTCCCAATGGCTCTGACCAACGTCATAAACAAATTGGTAAACATAATTATTTGATTTTATTTATTTAATGGGATAATTTAATATTTAATTAAATAATAACTATTATATAAATAGTATTTATGACATTTTTAATTTTCAGTAAACATACTATTTTTATAGCATCTAAAAAAATGTAATTAAAAATGATACAAAATGTAGTTATGAGTTAAAAGTGTGGCTGTTAGTGGAGTAACCAGGGTGAAAAAAGCCCTTGTATAAATATAAAGAATATTCAAAACTAATATTAAAATGTATTATAATACTGAAAAAATATACTTATGTAAGTTTTCCACCTATAATAACATAATGTTGGGGCTAGTCAGATAAGCAATTTACATAAAAAAAATACAAATACATTTTTTTGAATTTAGATGTAATTCAGTACATTTGTGCAATAACAATTTAGTTTCTTGTGTTTATATCGTAATATTATTCTTAATTTTTTTATTTTTATTTTCAGGGAACTACACTAGTTTTAATATTTGGTGGCGATTAAAGTACATTTTTTTTGTTGCTAAAAACAACTTTATAACATTTTCCATTTAAGGAACCACTGTTATTTTAATGAATAATCATGGGTGTAGCCATAAGGGTGGATCCTCCCATGAGATTTTTTAGATTATAAGTGAAGCAATAATTGTACCGATTACAAAACAGTTTTTCTTTTATCTGTCATCACCTTTTGCAGCAGTAAAAATCCTTTGATTTTCAAGTTCAAAATATTATCTGGTTTGGAAGTGATTCTATTTGGTATTTTAAAAAAAAGTGAAAAATGTTTTGAAAAAGATAAGATATTCTCAGTAGTTTTCAAGTTGGGAAAAAAAAGGAGAAAACAGATTTTTACTCAAAACTAGTTTAAAAAAATTAATTTTGTTTTTTGTTGTAACTCTAAAAAAAAACCGTACACTAGTTAAATTAAATTTTTACCAAATGTTTATATCACCATTTTTTTATACACGATAACATTTTTTTAATATTTTAACTCTATGCTATTTATAAGCAGAAAAAATGCTATTTTCATTAAATTGTTGTCCATACAATTTTATTCACTTGGTCAAAAATCTAATACAACGTTTCACATACGTTGATGTTAATGGAAATTTAAAAAAAAGTTGAGCGTAAGTCACAAAACTTTTAATGAGCATCTGAAGTTAGACTTGGATATTTACCTGTAAATTAACAAAATTTCAGGAATTTTCTTATTTTGTTGTAATTCAAAAACAAATAACCATAATATGTACTTGAACTATTCACCAAATGTTTTTATTATATAGTTTTCAATACATTCAAATTATTTTGACTTATTTTAAGTTATTAATAAAATTTTTAACTATTTTTGGTTTTTTTTCTACAGATGTTAATAAGTTTCTAAATTTACTTATCTAGACACTAAAGCACCTACTGTATAACAGATCAGTACCCTCTTTCCCACTTTTTTATATATAAAATTAATGCAGGGGGGCACTACCTAGTGGTTTATCTTAAAAATCATAACCCTCCCAACACTAAGATTATATTATGTGAAATTAATTTGTATTTATAACTTAAAATTATCATAGTAGATACTTTGAACTATGAATAACTGAACATAAATCATTAATAATAATAAGAAACAATAATGGGGACAAATTACCTCTTTGAAGAACATGTGACAAAACCCAATCCCAATCTGACATATCATTATTAATTTGTATACATTGTTTTCTTCCAGGGATCGTAACCGTTTCAAAATTTAACGGTTAAGGTTTTAGTTCTTGAGAACGGTTTTCTAAATTTTCTGGTTTTGGTTTAGGTTTTAAGACCGGTTTTTTAAATTTTTTGGTTTTGGTTTCGGTTTTAAAAAAAGTTTTTCAAATATTTTATCGGTTTAAAGAACGGTTTTAGAAAATTTTCGGTTTTGGTTTTTGGAACGGTTTTTAAAAATTTCCATTTTATTTTCCTGTCTAATTACTGTAGATTCGATTTTTATTATCTATTAACTATTATAAGGGTCGAGTCTAAAGCCCTGAAATATGGCTACTTTGTATAATTAGTTTACAATATACGATATAACAAAATAAACGTTCAGCAGAACTAATTTCGTGTTATTAACTTGAATATTTTGTACCTAATTTAGGTGCCTCATGCCTACTTTTGCATTCGACATAATATTATGTTGCCATATGGTTGAGATCATTATTTGATTACATTAATATTTAATTGTATATTACAATAACATCACACTATATTATTTGTACTTTCAATTTTCAATCATAAGTTTAGTAATAATATATATTATATTAATATTTCGTAATACTCAATAACTGCATCGGGATTTTTATCAATAAATCTAAACATAATAATTTCTTCGTATAAAAATAGTAGAATTACAAATAATATAATTAACATTTAACTTTATGGAATTCAAAGAAACCGACATTAGTTTTAAATTTTAATCCGTTTTTCAAGAACAGTACAAGAGCGGTTTTTCAATTCTATGGTTTCGGTTTGGGTTTTGAAAACGGTTTCTTAAGGTCTTAGGTTTCGGTTACGGTTTTTTAACCGGTGTTTCAAAACTTTTGGTTCCGGTTCCAGTTCCGGTGTTCAGAAATGAGAAAACCGGTTAAACCGGTTTCGATCCCTGTTTTCTTCCTAATAAAAAAATCATAAACCATGATAATAACAAGGGTTCATCCACCACCATCGAATTAAGCTTAGATATCGAAATATAATGATATACTGTAAAATGCCTTACACAAGTCTGCATAGACTCTACCTCCGGCCTTCACAGTGGATACTAAGTCAGTATAGTCCATAAAAAAATTTGTAATTATTGACATGGATTGCCAAAGAACGTTTTGAGCAGAATCCAATTTCCTCTTAAAAACGTTACAAAACTTGACTCCACATTTTCATAAATTAATTGAAATGGAACACAAAACTATGACATTGGTCTAAAATTACTTATTAATGATCAATCTCCAGAGTTTGATAAAGTTTATTAGAGTTTTATCAGATATACTTAAGATTAATTGCCAGTGTTTTGGAAAACTACTTATCTCTAATGACAGAAATAACTTATATAATATATAAATGTATTGATTAAGTTATAAATATCTACAAAATAATACTGAAATACCATGTTTTATTATTATTTTGAAATAAATATAGTTATTTTTTTATACATTGTGTATCTATTTATGTTACAGGTTCTTCAACTCAAGTACAGTACCAAATTGGTCGAGTAAATGTTCAATCTTATCTTTAATTGATTGTCTAGTCACATATTATATTTAATGTTTAGTGTTAGTTTCTTAAAAAAGAAAATAGTAACTACCTTTTGTGATTTGTGTTAAAGCTTATATATTTAAAATTTATTTGATATTTATTTCACATTGAGTTGAACTATACTATGAAGAAAATAGTTACTATACAATATTATTAAAATAATTCCTATGGAAGCATTATTTACTTTATATGTTAATTTATTATTTAACATAGTATTTATACACTATACACAAGGTGTCTTAAAGCTTGTGCATTCACTATTAATTATAAATAGATAATCAATTTATAAAAAGTAAAATCATGATGTTTATTCTACAAATGTTTTTTTCAGCTAAATAAGCATATATAGATAGGTACATACATTATTAATTTAATTAATTTGATATGTATGTTGAGTTTTGTGTATACTTTAAACATTTAATATTTTAAATTACTAATTGGACAATGTTAATGGAATATTGTAAAAATAAGTGCATTAAAAAAAAAATCTATTTGGATGTATAAAATAAGAATTAAGTATTTATAGTTGACTGTTCATTGTATTGTGAATTATTCTTCATATTTAGTGTATTCACATTCTCATAATTCTCATTTTGTTATCTAAGTTAATGTATGTGTTAAATTTTTAATTTACTTACAACTTATTCATATTCCTGATCTCTGTTAAGTTAGTTAAAACTTTAAAAACGATATTAATTTATTATGCACCCAAATTAAAATATCCCTAGATAAAAAAATAATTCCATATTATTGAGTTAATTAGAATTTGCTATTTTCGTATTGAAACGCTAAGTATTATATTTAAATGCTAAATAAAATTTATTTAATTGGCATGTTGTTTTTGTTTCTTCACAACAGTGGCGCAACCATGTAGGGGGGAGCGGGTCCAGGCCTCCATCTTGGGCAATACCCAGCTATAATAGCTAATAGGGTATACTACCCAAATAGTATGAAAAAAGTTTCGTAATGTTCTAACAAGTGTGGGACCCCCCTCCTCTTGAATAAATTCTGGTAGCACTGCTTCGCAATCATATCAATAAACATATTTATTAATAAGACTATGTTCACAATGTGCACGTGTCTTTGTCAGATGACTTTTTACGATAATTCATTTATCAGTGCCTGACTGCTGTTCAGTTCATCGGAGACCCAACATAAAAATGAATTGTAATTTTAAAAGTTTGTGGCTTGAGAGGATGACTGTCGGAAGTTTTGGCGGTTTTTGCGAGGGTCATGGAGAGTAAAACGATCGAAATTGTTCGTGTATTTGCGCGAGCAGCGGTAGATGATTGTAATGCGCAAGCGCGCACTAAAATAATGGCCATGTTATATATTTTCTGTCCATTCAAAAAAGCCATAGTCACGGTGTGACATTAAAATGGCTGTAGGTGCGATGACGAGACGCGGGCGTGAACTGACGTCACATCGTGTCAATTAAATAGACATATTTTGATATCAGAGTTGATAATGTAACGTCAACGTTTTTCATTTCCAACGTCGACATTTTGGTGTACAATTTTGTTATTGTTCGAAGCACTCGAATCCGGGAAATTCGCATCAATCGACTTTTTTATAACTAAAATCCAGACCGTGAAAAACACGAAATTCCAAATCTATAGTTTTCATTTTTTCCATGATGAATTCGTGATATGTAGTTTAGGTTATGTTTCCTACGTCGTCCATACCTACAACTCTTTGACCATAATTGTCTACCTTTAGGCTTCAATCACATCACATCACGGGAGCACGGCGATGAAAAACAGTTTTTGCTGATAATTTTTTAATGTTAAATTTTTACCAACAAGTTAAATCGAATTAAATTTGTTGATGGTTAATGTTATTGCTTAATCTATTGCTCTTACTAGTTTCTAACTCTTAAACAGTACATTTTACGAATCTATTGACGTCTTACACCGCTTGTTGGCTTTGTATTCGGAAGCATCAACAATGCTTATCACGTTCAAAAATTTGCAACAGCACACATTCAAACTGGAAATTGATTCGGACCAAACGGTAATATATTTAATTTTCTAACGTAGTGTGTTCATACAAATTTTAACGAAGTACTGTTTCTAATCAATACATCTAATATTTTAAGTATACTCATAACATTACTCTCATGTTCTTAAGTGTAGGTACCTAAACCTAATCTAAAATGCTGCTTTTTTTCATTTCTTTACTGACATTTATTACATTGCAATACACTCAAATTAAATATAGTAATTGTGTACTATGTAATTTCTTTCATTTAATTATGTTTGTTATACGATTAATTAAGATGCTCGTAGGTTACACTAACAAGTCAAACATTATTATTATTAATAGTTTTTATTTTTAACTATGTTAACTTAATTTAACTTTCATAATATGCATAAACATTGTTAAAAAAAAATTGTGCTTAAGTAAGTAAACGCAATTTTAAACAAAAAATATTTTTATTTTTTTTTTTAATATTACCTTCATTTATCATCAATATTTTGACGTAAATGTATTGTTTTTCCTTTAACTCGTTTAATAATGTTAATTTTATATGCGCTAGCCAGTGGCTGACAAGATTTAACCTGCGGGCACCAGTCGCCGCTTGTAAAATATGATAATGCGATAATGAATGGCCAATATAAATTTCCAATGTGTTTTTCTATAGCGGCCTAATAAATACTTTATATAAAATGGGTTACTGTATATCAACAACGTGCCATGGGTGCCCATTTACTCTTGTCAACTATATATTGATACCGGCATTCAACATATTAAAATTAAGAGAAAACTAATCTGTTCAAACCCCAAAAGACTAGTATTTAATCTTATAATAAAAATAAACATTCAATTTTTATAAAATGTAAGCAATTATTATAACCCAGCATCTTTAATTTTCTAAGATTGAACTATTAATTACAATAAAAAATTCTTAAATAGGTTTTAATAATTTTAAAATAGTTTTTATAACACTAATTAATGATTAGATTGATGTATGTTAAAGATTGTATTACATGTTTTATAATATTAATACTAGCTTACACAGGAATGCGTTGCTATTGCTAGGTTTTTGTGATAATGCGAGCAGTATATTATCAGGTAGGCAATCTACCTGCTGTAGGTCACGGACCCCGTGTGGTGTGTAAGAGTATAATTTAACTTCAAAGTATCAAAAAATGCAAAATATTGGTCCACTGAAACCGTGGTCTGAACTCTATACATTCAGTACTATAATATAAAATAGGCTTATCGCATTAGTAATAATAATAGCCAATAAACCAATAGCAACCATTTATATTCAAAAATAATAACATCAAAATCCCTGTTTGAGAACATCCCCAGGTTACACCTCTTATTTACCTTTTTTCCGACAAAATGTCTTCCCAAAGGTCTAATCTATCTGTACCAAATTTCATCGCAATCAGATGAACTGTTTAGGAATGCTTAAAGAACACAGTCAGTCAGTCTCAAACATTTTTTATCTTTTATATATTTATATATTTAATGTATAAATAGTTAAAAAAAAAACAATGACAAATTTAATAAGTTTGAAATTTATAGGTGAGACAGTTAAAAGAAAAACTGCAAGCTGAAAAAGGATCTGAATATTTGGCAGAAAACCAAAAATTGATTTATGCCGGTTGGTTTTGCTTATTTTTAACATAATATAGATTAAATATAAAATATTATTATAATTAAAATTTAACTATTAAAATATATAATATCTTCTTCTTTTTATTATTATTATTATTATTATTATTATTATTATTATTATTACCTAATACATTTTTTTAATAAATAAACAGGAAAAATACTTAGTGATGATACTAAAATCAGTGATTGTAACATTGACTCAAAAAAATTTGTGGTGGTTATGGTTTCAAAAGCAACTGGTGCGGTTACTGCTACTAGTGCCACTAATACTGCTAGTGCTGCTAGTGCCACAAGTGTTAGTGATACTAAATCAACACCATCAGTTTCAACACCTATGATACCAGCAGACAAGTAAAATTTGCCGATATATTTCAATCTTTCTCATACATTTATTATCAATATTTTTCTTACAGTTCTTCTATACCGATTGCACAACCTAGAGTTGTAGAGCAATTACCATCGCCAGTAGAAACACGTGCTTCTGAACCAGAATCTGCATCTAATGATGAAACTGAAAGAACGATCCAAAATATTATGGATATGGGATATGAAAGACCACAGGTTGGAAAATGTTCTCTTCTATTCATATTATAATTATGAACCCATTTTTTATTTTTATTTCCAATTTAAGGTTGAGGAAGCTCTTAGAGCTAGTTTTAACAATCCAGACAGAGCAGTTGAATATTTACTTACTGGAATACCTCAGGAACTTCTAACTGATCCAACTATTTCTCCAAATAGGAGTGTGCTCAGTGAAGGTAATCCTCAAAATATAGTTTTATTAAAATTAATTTAAAATGTAAGATATATATGTTATTATTTAAATTATAAATAACCCATCATCGAAAATGATGGTGGTAGGACCTTCTATACTCAGGTAGTGACCGATTTTCGTCCAGTTCTGTCAGACTACACTCATAATTTTAATCGGTGTTCATCGTCACCTTTCATAATGTCGGCCACAGCCAAAAAATTGCTTACTAAAAAAAAAATTAGGAGTACTTATTTTTAAACTATAAACTAACGAATAAATACACAGTTCTTATTTATTTTAAAGTTTTCTGTATTTAGTGAGTTTTCATTATTCATGATACACTATTTGGATTTCTTTTCATTAATCACAGGTATTTTCCATTTATTTCTAGCACCCGTTACTTATATATATTTTGTATTTTAATAGTCTTTATTATTTTATAATCTTCTTTATATACTTGTATAATAAGTTGTACTCTTTATTGTTTTAAGACTCAGGTGATTTATCTGGTAGTAGCCAAGTTCCTGCAACTGATCCTTTAGCTTTTTTGCGCAACCAACCAACATTTCAACAAATGCGTACTGTTGTTCAGCAAAATCCCGAATTATTAAACTCTGTACTGCAACAAATTGGACAAACCAACCCAGCACTGTTGCAAATGATTTCTAATAATCAAGAAGCATTTGTGCGCATGTTAAACGAACCTAATGAAGGTGCTGCTGCAGCACCAGCAGCTGCTAGTAGAGGACCAGCTGATGGATTCGAAGTGCCTGTATCTACACAAGACAAAGAAGCCATAGATAGAGTAAGTATTTCAACATATTAACATCTATCAGAAGATAATTATTAATTTTAATTTTACATTTTTTCAGTTGAAAGCGTTAGGTTTTCCAGAACACCAAGTTGTGCAGGCATATTTTGCATGTGAAAAGAATGAAAATATGGCTGCAAATTTATTATTGACACAAGAACCTGATGATTAAAATACCATGACTTCAAGACTGAAAGGATTTTGCTGAATAAGTACATATTAAAACAAAATTGCTGTGTATTTAACAAATTAATCTGAGAAATAGTAATTGTTTGTTTTGGAAAATTTGCTTCAAAAAAAAAAAAAAAAACTATTTATAATATCTTAGAGCTAGAGCAGTCCTTAAAGTTATTTCTTTTATTTTGGTTAATTTTATTGTGTTAATTTTTCTGATGGAAATAAAATCAATTTCTTAATACATAATTTTTTTATTAATTGTAAATGATTTTTTTCCCATTTTAGTTTTCAAACATTTAAAAACAAATAAATTCAACATATTATATTTAATGTGAACGTCATATTTAATTATTTTTAAAAGACTTGTATTTTTACCTCCAAACCTAGTATCACAGTACAAATAATTTGTAGTGTATTCTTCGCATTTAATGAAATATAATATTTGTGTACATTGATAGACAATAAGGATGTCAGAAATAAACAACATTATGTTATTATTCTTAAACACTCCGTTATTACAAAATCTTAATGGAAAAAAAGTGTCTATAGATTGGCAAATCATTTTTAACTTAATAGATTTTTAGGTTAGTATAATAAATGTTACAATTAATAGCCTGATTTATGACAAATGTCAATAATTTCTTTAAATCAATTATATTATAAATATTTTACCATTGCTTATTCATATAAACCTTTTTGAATTATAAAATTATCAGACCTTGTTTATTTTTTCTAATGCTCTCATATTGAAACTTTGTATTAGTACCTGCTAATTTTTATCATTAGCTGTTGTATTGTTGCAAGAATTTTATACCTGGAATAGTTCATCAATGGAGACCGAATTTTTGTGCTGCTAACACCTAAAAACCTTGCAATTAAAATGCTAAATGTACAACATTTTGCAAAAATACATTTTTATTAGGAATTATATAACAAATTTTTCTTCAAATTTTATTTTTATTTCTATTAATTTTTATAATATTATTATTTATTAGTTAGCATACTATTAACTATTATACAATAATATACCAAAGTTAAATTATAATTTAGTTTAATTTAAATAAAATAACAATAAATTTACAAATTTAAAATACACAATATACAAATTAAACTGACTTACAATATTTGATTAAAATGTATTTAATATCTTGTACGTTTCTAAGGTTTTCTCTGTAAAGTTATGTCTTCTGACACTTAATATGTGTTTTAATATTTTGAAAACACACGTTCTACATATCGGGCATTGTTTGTAGCAATGAAAAAAGCAGGATCTTCTTTTAAATCTTTGTTATATGTGTATAAGTAATCGACAATTGTAATAGTATTGTCGTTATTTTAACTATGTTGTATTATATCGATATATTATATTGTTAGATATAAAAGTTCAATACTTCATATTATAACAATATATACTCTGTTCAAAATGAGATGATGACTCGGTGGCCAAGTTGTGAGCATGGGCGTGGCTTTGTTGACCATACGAAAACTGATCGCCGCCGAGTCATAATCTCATTTTGAACAGAGTATAGTATAACAATGATAAAGTAGATAGATGATATAAAAGATTATGGAGCAAAAATATTTGTAGGTACAAAAGTACAAATTAATACAATTTCATAAAAAAAAAACAAACATGCAATTTTTTGCGAAATAAAACTGTCTTTAAATTAATCTACATATTTTGATTTGGTTTTGTAGCTTGTTTCTATAGAATTTATAACACGCCAAAATAAGTTGAAATTGCATGGTAATCTGATATTTATTCATCACAATTGAATCACAAACAAATTATCATGACATGTGATTTTCTTGTTAAGTGATATTAACAAAGGTACCTACTGAAGTATAAAAACAAATGTTAATTGTATGTATTAATTGAAATTATAATCCTATAACTTACAAACGTTAAAATGATTGGACATTTCCCATTATTAAAAATACATAATCCATCAATTATAATATGTAAATGGTTAGCAGTGCTTGATTTTAGGTTACAACTTATAAGATTATTCTAACCATATTCAAATATTTACGCTATTATCATACCATGTAGATAAATAAAATAAAAATTTTGAAAAAATAACTTGCTCATAATATTGTGGTACTTTGCAGAATTATTATAAAAACAGTATTTTATATTGATGCATAAGCAATCTTAAAACAGTACATACTTATTGTTATTAATTATATACATTTCAAAATTATTTTCCTTACGTTTATCATGTATTTGCGAATTGCCTATATGGCTATATTGCCTATATTATAATGATTAATGTAATAATGTCTATATTAAATGTATACAATTTAGGTTTATGCTTGATTAGTATAACCGTCGATTATAAATACAAGTATACTTGTTGACTCATTATGATTAGCTTCGGATGAGAAGAATTCTTTTTTCTACCAGTAGCATAATTCATAAATATACTGCGACGCGACTGTGACAAAACAGTGTCACGATTCACGGAGGGCTTTAAAAAGGAATTTCCTGAATATTAGGTACTTTCCCGTGTAAATATTTTCTAATATTTAAATTCCCGCCTTTTATTTTCTTGGGTAGTATTTTGATGTTTAATATTTTCCTGAATTATATTTTCATCGATTTTTAATTCTTAAGAATAATTTCCCTCTAAAATGCACTTTCCCGAATTCGATTTTAGTAAGAAGTGATTTCCAGTTAATATTAGTTCCCATCACAAAAGCATTTCCGAAAAATATTTTCCTGAATTTAATTGTTCCTGCCGAATATTTTCCCGAAAATTATGCGGCACGGGGTACCGACTCACGGGCGTGTAGCGGGAATTGGGATCCAGGAACTATTGCAATGAGTACCGCTTAACGTGATCAGTGATCACTGGTTTATAGAATTAACCGTTTATTGGAATCAAAATTGAAAATCCCTAAACAATTAATATTACCTATATTGGCTATATTAATGGTCCCTAAAAAAATGCTTTACGGAATCAACTGGTTAATAGAATCAAAATGGCCTGAACCGATGTGATCACATTAAGCGGTACTCACTACTCACCGTATAAATTATAATACTTATGGCAAAATAACAAATCTGGACGAATGTCACCCGCGACGTTTACGGGTACAACGTACCTATACGTATTATTATAGAGGTGTGGTGTCCGTCTAGTCCGATGGCAGAAAGAGCAGACGCGCACTTATCGATTTTACCTAGTTTCGGCATGTTATCATGAGGATGTGTGATGCGGTCGGGCACACTATAAAATATCGATGTGGCCGTGGGCCAGCCCACTCAACAGTCAACATCTAAAATATTTAGATGAAAATTGTACGCCCGTTGAGCAGGGGGGAGGGAACGGGGATATTTGCCCCGGGCAGCCAATTTTTGATACATTAGGCGGCCAGGCACCGGTGTATATTATTTAAGTAACATTTTTTATTTTTTTGCTAAGAATTTTTTTGAGTATCTAAATTTGAACTTTTTGCATTGCATAACTATGATACGGTCGTATACGCCATTTACTCATTTTGTCAATCAATGATAATTGATAACTATTCATTTTTGTAATTCTTTTATAGTTTACAGTTGTATATTATTTTGACAATAATTAAAATAATGTATCATCATTATCTGTGTTCTTAGCAACAATGCAGCATTTTTATAAGTAGACAATTTTGTGTGGGTGGTCTGTACAATAATGTTAAGCCAGAAAGCAAAAATGTAAATACGGCCCTGGCGCTAAGCTTAAACAAGAACTGTCCTACACAAAGAACATTGGTATTTGGTGCAACTATATAGAGATGGCAATGCATAGGGGTGTACCTACTATATTAGTGAACCGTTTTTATGACGCATCGTCAACAATAGTTTATTTTAAAATTGTACCCAAGCCCTGTTTATGCTAAATCTAAACATACAGGTGGGTGTATTCATTATTATTTACTTAATATGTTTTTCCATTTTTCAATCTTCGCATCTTTTCCTGCTAACTCTTGCAATTTAAATCTGGAATTTTAAATTATAATATTGGCCTCTACGAACATTTATAACGCGCGAATCGTAATTTTTATTATCTGTTATATTCCCGGACCTATTTTCAATCACTATAAATTCAAACAAAATATTTAAACATTTTAAACTATTGAAAAAAAAGCCACGCAGCTTCTTCTATAATTCTATATTATGTAGTAGATTTCGAGTATACCCCTGCATTGAGTAGGTCATGTACCTACTCATGTATGCAATTTTAATTCAATGACAAATCGCATTGTATTGATACTGCAGTGCCAAGGAGACGGGTGGTGGTTGGTGCATAAGCAAATTTTAATAGAATCTATTCAGTATACACATAATATGTCCATATTATTATATAATGTTATATTGAGTACAATATTTTGTCTCCCATGAGGGGGATGGGTGCAGTGGCGCCGAAGTTTTTAAAATGTGGTCGGGCAATTTTAAAACTTCCCGGCCTCAATATCTTAATTATTTAATATAGAGGTACCCTAATATACATTTATTCATAATCACGGTTTAAATATACTCATGCTCATATTAAAGTTGTGAAGTAAATAAAATATGGCCAGCCGGCCACATTTTTTAAAAAAGAGGTCGGGCCACGGCCCGACGTCACCATGGACTTCGGCGCCACTGGATGGGTGTGCCCCCCCCCCCCGCAGATATGCCTCTGATATATTTTGTTATTAAAGTATTTTTTTTTTTTTTTTTAATTCAGTAGATTCAAAAACAGAGGCGCAATTTCAATTGTTTTTCCCAGATAAACAAATAATACAAAATATGTATGCCGAATTGACTCGTGACTACCCCCCTCCCCTTAAGTAATCGTTTACATCCAACAAGATTTTTAAGCCCCGTTTTATTGATATATCCATCAAACCTATTATTTCATTTTTCTTAGCGTGATAAGTACGTAAGGTATTGACATAAAAACGTTATCCATAAAAAAGCTGTCATCAATAGTTATAGCGTACAGCATAATATGGAAATAATATGAAATTCTTCTCATTTACCTATCAACGTGATTACGTTAAAAAACCAGGACGTACCTATTTACAAAATATTTTCGTCATTCAACCACTGAACCACAGCCAGACTTGTAAACAGTTTTAAGTCTAGCAGCTTAATATTAATATTATTTACATATTGTAGACATGTAGATAATATTGTAGAAACCAGAAAGTATAACTAATAAAAATATCGTTCTATACTTCTTTTTCATATTCACACAATACAATTGTTGTTGTTTATTATTTAAATGTAGACTGCATAGATTTGTATGGACGTTGGTACTATCATTCTTTAAATATAATTTACAATAAGTAGATAAAGATGTTCATAGTATAATTACAAAAGTACCACATAATTATAAACCACAAGTCCATAACATAGATATTGATAACAATGTAGAAAAATGGCAATATCATAAATAGTCATAAGTTTTAAATTTTAATATTACATAGCTTGGGAGCTCAGCTATAAAAAATCTTACTTGTGTCCACGATAAGGAATCATCTAACATCGAAATAGATACTGTCATCGTTCAAACATTTATTCGCACCCAAATTGTCGAAATCAAAACATAAGGGGAACAATTTCTTGACATCTGCAGACTGCAGTCAGTGATCATTTCATTAATTACCACAACAAAGTGTCCATAAACAGCAACGTTTCACAGATAAAACGACCTCGAACATAAAAATTAATAATACTTAAGGCGATAATAATTTGAATTACGAGACAAAAATAATATTTGTTTTATGTTTTTATTGTATAATTGATTAGATACGTATCTATACTTTTTGATCCAAGTAAAATAATACAAGTAGAAAAAACCCTTACGACAATTATTGACTACACACAGATTATATAAAATTACGCATACAGTTTGGTTGAAAAATAAGTTTGCTTAGTAAATAATTTCTACAATGATATACATTCTTACTCAAAAAAATTCGTACACTTAACATAATATTTGGGTATTATTTATACAATGTCAATGAGGTTGAAAAAATATTTACAAATAGCGTAACAGGTATTAAAGTGCCTTTTTAACAGTAAATAACAAAAATATAGTACAATGATTATTTATTTGGTGTTAAAAATAAATTATATATATATATAAGTATATTAATATAAAAATGTAATACACAGAACAAAACCCATGCCTATTATAAGTATAAAAATTATATACAATATGCATTGATACCAAGAATTAGGTAGGTATGTATTTGTTTTGCCAGCCATTGGCAGTATAGGTACCAGTCTTTATATAATATTATGTATTCATTAAAATATATTGACTTCCAAATGGTTTGGTCACTAAAAGTTCTTTGTATAAATTAAATAAATAGAAAAACAACAGGTTTTACTCAACAACTCCAAAAGCTCAATAACTTAATTATAGGAACCTAAATTAGACTTCATCATCATCGTCCTCTTCCTCTTGTTCTTCATCCTCATCATCATCTTGATCATCGACACCATTTTCCTCTACATCTTCTTCGTCATCATCTGCTTCAACCTGCTCCTTATCTTCCTCGGCATCAACATCGTCATTTTGTTCATCATCGTCATCGTCGTCATCTTCTTCAGCATTCTGTTCCACGTCTTCTTCATCTTCTACATCATCATTTTGTTCATTATCATCATCATCATCCCCATCATCGTCATTTTGTTCAACGTCTTCCTCCTCTTCCTCCTCCTCCTCCTCGTCTTCATCATCGTCTACTTTATTTTCTGTTTCAGCATCTCCGCCATCTTCTACCTCTTCCTCTTCTTCTTCTTCTTCTTCTTCCTCTTCAATTTGTTCGTCTAACATGTCATCGTCCATTTCTTGACACAAATCTTTACCTTTGCATAACTTACTACCCGGTCCATGGCCTAAAATATGTTTTTCTCCATATGACTTTGAATTAAACACCAATTCACACTCATCGCAATGAAATTTCGGGAACGCAGGTGGTGCAGTTGAATGTATAATACGGTGTTTTTGGAGTTTTGAAAATGCATTGTGATTGCGACCACAAACATCACAAGCAAATAATGACAAAACAGTGGCATTCGGGTGGTGATTGTCTAAATGTAAAGCTAGCTCATCATAATTTTTAGTTATTTTACAGCAAATACCACAAACGAATGCAGCTTCGGTGCGATGAGCTCTTATTAAATGTTGCCAAAAATGTTTCAAACTTATCCATTCTTTTTTGCATATACCACATATAGTCTTATTACTTTTTGGTGCAGGTGGCTGTTGTTCTTTGCGATCAGTTTCTTCTTCCATATAACTGTCTTCAATAATCGAATGCTCTTCTCGTTTGTGATCATATAGATCTGTTTCAAATCTAAAGCTTTTGTAGCAAACCGTACAAGAATGTAATTTTCTTAGCCTCTTTGTGTTTATATCTGAAGTAACATCGTCTATATCTCGTTTCAAACTTTCCTGTTGCTCTTCATTGAAACCGAGCTCAGCAAGTTCTTTAGGAAGACCATATAACTTGGGAGTTTTTGGTTTTGGTTCTATTGGTTTTTTCACAGGGGTAGTTACTTTAGGGAAATCCTCTTTTGCTGGATGATTTTCAATGTGATCTTTAAGTTTATCCATATCACTGAACACTTTCCAACAGATTTTACAAGGTTTTAAATTTTTCCCATGAATTTTATCTATGTGTTCCCCAACTTTACTACCAAGAGTAAACATTTTTCCACAAATCTGACAAATATTTGACTTAGAAAACGTCTGAGGGTGCGCTTCATGTAAATGTTTTGATAAACCATCATTGTCAACACATACTTCCATACACACACCACATAAATACTGGGTGTTTCCTTTGTGTCGCTGCCTCAAGTGTTTTCTATAGGTTTTCTTATTTGAGTGCATGTCACCACAAAATTCACAAACATATGAAAACACTTTACGAACATGATCACGTTTATGTTTCTGGCAATCAACTTTAGTTCTCATAACTTTGTCACAACCTTCAATATCACAACACAACTCTGGGTCATTCCCATGTTTGTCTCTGATGTGATCCATTAGTAACATTTTATTATCAAAGTGTTCACCAGTTTTATCCTCAGAACATATTTCGCAGTACTGAACTAAGTGGCTATGCTTTAAATGCCTGTTTAAGTAAGTCTGATATTCAAATGTTTTACCACATTTTGTACAAGGATAATGACCTTTTTCTTTGGGTATTGGCATTGCATCTCTTTTACCTTTGCAGTATTTAAGATGTTTCTTCAGTAAACTTCTAATCCTAAACACTTTATCACATCTTATACATTGGTGAACAGCATTTAGTTCTGCACAAATACTATTATTTGACTTATCTATAAGCTGATCGACAGGATCAGAATGATATTTTATCATATGTCTTTTGAGGTGAACTTTAGAAGCAGATGTGCGTGCACATAAGCTACATGTGACATCTGGATGACCTTTGTGTTGTCTACTAACATGTTTCCATAAATGATTATTGCCACTATAGTATTTTGAACATAGATCACATACATGCAATTGATGGTCATTCTTTCTGTGTTCAGATATCTCTTCAACAGTTTTAAATTCAGTATCAGGACACAACGTACACTTAAGATTCACTTCAGTTAATTGATCTGTTACAAAGTGAGATACCTGATCTTCAACATTGTGGATTGATCTATGCCTCATCATTTTTGACCATTTGGTGTAAGTGCGTCCACATATATCGCAATAAATAGCATTCTCTTTAGACACTAAAGGCTCATGTTTCTCTTTAATATGTTCTCTAAGTGTTGGTACATCCACATGAACCTTTAAACATATACCACATAATAAAGGCATACATTCAGCATGTACAGCCATTATGTGTTTATAAAAATCATTTCGATTAGGCCATAACCGCCCACATACTTCACAGGTATTAGGAAGTTCACCTTGGGTTTCATGATGAGATTGATGTTCAATTTGTAAAGATTGTGACACAAATAATTTTCTACAGTCTGGTTTTGGGCATATAAGTGTTTCATTAGTACCGTGCTGTTTAAGCACATGCCACCATTTTTCAGTACGAGAACCACATGAATCACCACATAATTCACAACGATTCACAAAACTATTTTGAGAAGAATTACCAGTGGTTGTTACAGCTGTTGTAGTAATCATATCATCACAACCAGTCATTAGATGAACAGAAGACATGTGTCGTAAAAGTTTTTCTTCACTTGGAAATACTTTGTGACATACTTGACAGCTAATTGTGTAATGTTCGTTATTTGAAGACTTGGTCGGATGAAAATTATTATTGATTATTATTAATTTATCAGGATCGATAATTTGACCATCATTATCGTATACTGTGTGGATGACTACGTGTCTCATCATTTTCTTCTTGGTATCATGTTGCCGTGCACAAACCTGACATCTATATCTACGTTGTACGGAGTCCGCAGCATCACAATTTTTAGGGTGTTGGATATTTACATGTTCCATTAGAGATTTACTATCAGTGCAGATTTTCATACATACTCCACATGTCACTGCAGCTTCCTGTTTGTGACCTCTGACCATATGTAACCAAAGACTAGCTTTGTCTTGAAATTCTCTAGTACATACTTCACAAAAAAACACAGTTTCAGCTTCCATCATACTTTCAGCAAGTTCTTCATCTTCTCCCAAATGTCCGTTTAATTTATGTAAATCTGAAGGTTCAATACCATGCACTTCAGATATATGCTGACTTAAATCAATTTTATTACTAAAATTTCGTTCACACAATAAGCAGGATTGACGAAGGTTTTCTTGTTTTATCTGAGAAAGCAGAAAGTGATCACTTGGTCCTGGTGGTTCAATTTCATTTTCTCGAGCTACTTTTCTTGGATTAGCATTTTTACGACGACTTCCAGAATCCGATTGTGATAAACTTCCTCCCTATAAATATAACTACACATATTAGATTGGTAACATAATGAATTATTAAATAAAATCAAACAATACAAATCAGGCATCAAAACTGTTTCATATATTTAATATTTAGCTTTCAGTTTTTAAATTTTTTGGTTTCAACTTTCAAGTTCTAATAAAATACGTCAACTTTCATAGTTTTAGCCATAGATGTATACATTTAAACTTAGTTTGGCACATTACCGATTTAAAATTGGATCTTGGTTTTTCCCTTGGAATATTATTGATGATACAGTTACCAGCATGAACTCCAATCTAAAATGAATAACAATGATCAAATTTATAACACAGAAATATACAGTATTTAACTAGGTAAGGTACCTCTAAAAAATCCATTGGGTTGGGAGAATCTTCTCGTATACTATTATTGTTTGTATGGCTACTTATTATGGCACGTTGCTGCATCATTTTTTGATGCATTGCCTGCTGTTGTTTTTGATACTCTGTACGGCTATCATTAGCAAAATATTGCATTTTGTTTAGTGGCGGGGGCGCTCTTTGAACTAGTTGCTTTTGACTCAGACGTTGAGCTTTTAAGAATTGTTGTAATTGCATAGATGCTGCAGGTTGCTTGGAAGGCCATATTGCTGGTTTTAAAGGAGGAGGTTCGCTTTTAATTTTCCTTGGTTTGGGTGGAGGATTTGGAGAAACAGCAAAAATTGATACCTTCAAAAACACACATTTTAATTTAATTTAATTCAAGCATATTATTTTTAAATAAAAATAAATTGACTTTAATAGAAAATGTCTTAAAAAAATTCCATTACTAAAAAATGTTTATTTAACATTGGAATAGGTAAAGATTTTTTACTTACTTCTGGTTGAATGTGATGTAATCGGGACATTTTATTATTTTGTGTAGACAGATTATTATTCCTAAAACAAATAAAAATTATATTATTATTTCACTATTAAATAAATAACACAAAATAAACATTCAGCAATATTTAAAATAGAATTGAAGAAATGAATGCTCTCAACAAACGTCAAACATGTTTACTAGTTTAATATAGAAAGTAAAACACAATAATGTTTTCCCTTAAGTAACAATAGTTATTTGGTTTAATATCCTAAAACAAACCAAAAGTTAAAGTTATGGATTTTGTATCATCAGAAGTAAAATATGTTCATTTTTCATCCAAGATATCTTCACTAGATATAGGTAATTCATATTAAATGTAATTGTTGATTTATAAATTACGAGTTAAATGATGATGACAAAATAATTTTAAAATTTTCACTTATTTTAAAAATTTTAATTGGTACCTATCTATGTGATAAAGATAAGACAACACTTTTTTTTGTTTAGAAAATTAGGTAAGTTAATTATAAAATATACCTATGTATTATAACAATTTATCTTAAGTTCATTGGATACAGGTATGATTATTAATACTTATAAGATATAAAAATTACCTATTTACCCATAAATAAATTAAAACCTATAAAATGTCTATCTATAATAATATATAAATAAATACAATACTTAGTTTACCACATACACTTAATGATATTAATGGAGCAATAAAACAATTGTTAGTAGTTACTCATAGTCACAAATAACAAATTTTAGTTTATTAGTATACATTTATTAGGAGTTGGTCCTCAGTATTCAGGGTATGTAACTGATTGTTCCCTGTGTATGATATTTACTATTTAGTAAGTACCTGAATATTCACCAATGTAAAAATGATATAATAATATATAATATAGCCAATATAAGAAGATACAGAACTTATTATAATAGCTCTGTTGAATTAACAGGTAAAAGTAAGAGTTAAATAATAATTTATAAACCATAATATAATTTTAAGAAAAGTTTATTCAGTCATTTATAATGAAAATTAAACTATTTAGTCGTAAACAGTTAAAAAAAAAAACCCAAATTTACAATACTTTTAGTATTAACGTTAATTATTTTATAAGGTAATAATTTTTTTATAATTAACGTTTATAATATATTGATTTGTTCAAATCTAAATTGGGGAGTACCTAAACGTATTTTCAAAAACCATATTTTGTCGAAAATTATTGTACCTAATTGGGGAAGTTCAAATAATTCATGGTATTTAGTATCGCGCTAAATGATAATGAAATCGGTATATTTATGTATATTAATAAAATAATAACAATCGTTTTCGGAGAATCGTGATAACAATAATAATAGGAAGGCGGTGGCGGCGGAAACAACAGCAGCAGCTGCTGTATATACATAATACATAAATTTACTATGAAATCTTACACGCGCGCGCGGTGCTCGAAATGTTCGGAATACGATTATTTCCCTCTAAAACACGATGGCGTGATGATAAAAATGAGAAATTCAAATTTTGGTAAGCCTAGATGTTATCTTATCAATAATAATTGATAACATAACACGAAAGAATTAATAAATAATACCTATAATAAATTTTAATGTGTGTTATTATAAATATTGTTAATAGATACCACAATTAGGTACGAGCAGTGTATTGCTACCGACTACCGAGTGAATAACGGCGATTTCAAGAAGAAAAAAAATTTCACGACCGCCCCGACGAGTTTTTACCGATTACCGAGTGAGATTCGCACAACAAACTGGCCCAGTCGTCCGCGACACTGTTGACGACGACGGCACTGCAGTCGTCGTCGTCACCGTCGCCGCAGTCGCAGACGGCCCACACACTCGTTCCCCTGGAACAATTCCACCGTGTCCAGACCAGAAGGAGGTGCAGCCGGCCGTCTGTTCGTTCCGGACACACGCACACGCACACGCGGCACCACTCCCGCCTGGAGTGAAAAATTATATACCTATACAACGTGTAAAAATCCTGTAGCGTATCATCAACCGCATAACGCTAGCAGGCGGCAGGTGTATTGCGTTAGTATTTTAACGCGCATAACGAATTAGCTGCAGCAGGTCGTCGGGAGCGAGAGGGCGAGCGGGCGGGCAGGCGGTCAGGCATCGACGGCACTGCATGATACAGAGAACGAGAACCGAAATCCAGTTGCCGCCTCCGGTCGTGCCCCCGTGGCCCCTTGGACGAGCGATTCCCTACCGCACTGCCACAGCCGCCCAACACTCCGCCGCCCGCCGTCCACCTCGTTTCGCCAAACGACTGCTACACCACACTCCTAGGCGGTCGCCAACGTCGTCACCGTTCTACATTCTACGCGCCGCGCCACATCCGTAACGCCGATGGTGTAGTATTTAGGTCACCTTCAAGCGCGCGGACAAGAGTAAAAAAAATCCCGAGCGCCACGTCCGGTCCCTTGCGTCGGTTGTGACCGTCGCTCGGGCCTCCCGAAAATTATTGGGTCGAGTTAGTGCGGAGTCCTCGAAAAGGACCGGGGAGTACACCCGAGACAGGAAACGCGAACATGATCGCAAAAAAAAAAAATTAGTTTCCAAATAATTGCAAAATACGTTACCTTTGCGCGAGGCGGCAGCTATCCGTTTCGGGCGAAGTCTGATTATGTGTCCAAAGTCACTACCGAGTGACGACGACGACTAGTAATGCGGTGCCACTCACGGTGACGTGCGCGGGCGGGAAGGTAGTGGTGGCGGTGGTAGTGGTGGCGGCGGCGGCGGTGGCGGTGTGTCGTCACTGTCGTGCGGCGGGGCCCCTTACATAACTGGCCCACGTCCAAAGTCGGCCATTTGCACGAGTGTGGATATCCGGCGGCGGTGGCCGCTCGGGTGTGGACTGGGATGACTGTGGACCGGGCCCGTCGTACGTACGACGGACGGACCGGTGGGCAGCTGCAGCCGCAGGAGCACCCGCGAACTTGGGTATCCGGCGCGGACGACGGGCACGGCGAGGCGTCTGCTTCAGACCGAAAGACGAGACATGGGTCCGACGTCGTGGACACGGAAGCACGGATCACCGGAGCACGGCACCCAAACAAGATCGTCAAGTCGCGAAACGGCGAAACCGAATGACATATTATTACTAACTGCTTTTACCTTTTTTTTCCCCGTCGGCCGTCTGTACTCTGTAAACCGATGTAAACGGAACCACGATTCCACGATACGGTCGACAGGATAGACGAGGGGAGAGAACCATTGGCGCTCATACCAACCGAACCCGAGCCGACGGATGTGTCCCCGGCCTGTGGTCGCGCACCACTGGACCGGTCGCAGTGTGGCCAACGGTTCCACTGTCGCAGCAGCAGCCTATCACCACGATTAAAGATATATCTTTAATCGTGCCTATCACTGAATAAATAAAACTGCTTCATCTATTCTGTGAGCTTTATCACTCATTATTGGAAACGAAACTACGTCTGTCACATATATTGGGAAACCGGAAACATATTAGAATATTGGCCCCTGTATTGGAACACCTAATTAGGGTGTACGTAGGAGGGTATACCCTTAAGCATAAATGCACTTTTTCATCATATTTTGATTATTTTTAAGTTAATATTATCAATAAATACATGTACTATACCTATGATGACACTATTGCAGTACTCTCCGTATAGAAGAATATTGGTACTCAATACTGTTCCCAACTACAACAAAATATGAAATAATCATTACCTTATTTAATTTTGTATAAAACAGGTCACAGTTTATATTGACGAGATAACTAGGTAACGCAGTTCGCTCAAATTCGTTTTTAGTATTTAATATCATTGAATTCAAATTTAATACATCTATTAAAGTGGCCCAGTGGTTCCTGGATTTTTTTTTTTTGGGGGGGGGGGGGGGGTTTGATCAATTATATATTTCATTACAAAAGAAAAACCATAATACCTGCAAAATGAGTACCTATTTTTAAAAAAAAACTATTTTAAATTGCACAAAGGGGGCTGATGAGGTGAGCTTGTAGCCCTCTCTGCCGACACTCCTCCCAAAAACGTCAGTGTGGTGGCCTATTTAATGACAAGGTTGAAGATACACTCAAAATTAAAAATCTATATAGCAGAACGACTTCCCTAGTTTTCTATTATTTTTTTAACTTGATAGACAAGAATCAATGACGCAACCAGGGGGGCAAAGCTGTGCATTAATCTGTGGTTTTCTGTTAAATTAACTCATCAAATTCCACTATATTATTGTGATGACTGCACGGGCATTTATTTTTTATTTCTTCACCAAGAGTAAATGGTTAATCTAATATATTAAATTTTAATCCATGATTTGATTGATTCAAAGCTAACATAATTGGGGAATAGGTGCAAATCATTGAGTATGGTGCAAATACGCATGCGCACAATTGATATCACACATTCATGCGCAAGATTGGTACAACCGTTATCACGCACAATTTATATCACCGCTAGTTTAGTGATAAATATGCGACGAGTACAACACTGACACGCATGCGGATTGTGAAATGGAAGTCAAATGTCAATCCCCTTACGACTCATCTTTGACTTTATAAAAATGTATTATTCTTGCTTATGATATCTTAAACACGTAGTACACGTGTCACGTATCATCTAAGGGACAACGACTATAGATTTAAGATAGTATGGTTGCCCTTCCATCAGTGATAATGCCTTTATGGCAGCAGAACATAGATATTATAATATCTAGGGCTGTGAATTTAATGCACTAAAAAACCTTAAAAAATGTCAAAAAAGTGCTATAAAATATGCACTTAAAATGCCAAAAAAAAGGAATATAAAATGCCAAATATTATCTCTATAATATATCTATATTTTAAAAAAAAAAATTCAGTTAGAAATTTACAAAAGTTTTTCCTTTCATAGCTAACATGATAAATTTTGATAGAAGATTGGTCCTACCTTATACAAAAAAAAGTTTACTGGAAAACATGAATTAAGATATACTAATATCTTAATTCGTGCTGGAAAGTAACATACATTTTTTATGAACGTTTGAATTTAAAATGTATACAACATTCAGTTTTCAATTTTCATCAGTAAATTAACGAATTTCCATCTATCAATTTTTAATATTTTGTTGTACTTTAAAAACAAATAATCCTATAGCTACTTGAAATTTTTACCAAATGTTAAAATTAAAATTTTCATTACATGGTAAAATGTTAAAACAATTTTGACTCTTTTTGACCTATTTATAACTATGAGAAATTTCAAAAATATTTTTAATTATTTTTCAGTTAGAAATTCATAAAAAATTTTCTTTTCATTGATTTCACATAAGTATTTCTACCTATAAAAAAAAACGTATACTTAAACAAAACATTGATTTTTATTAGTGTTTGAACTTATAATTGTTACGATATTCGATATTCAGCGGTAAATCGAATTCCCATTAATCGATTTTTTAGATTTTGTTGTATTTCCAAAACGAATCGAAGTAAACCGTAGACTCTTGAAATGTTCACCAAATATATTTTATATTAGCATTTTCTATACATCGTAAATTCTTCAAACAATTTCAACTCTTTATGAACTACTTATAGCCATGAGAAAATGTTTCAAATTGAATTAAAATATAACACATCCATTACAACGACATGCTCAACAACTACTGTACAGCAATGCGGTACCCACTTTACCACATTTTTTTTTATCCGTTTATACTTCCAGGTTACTATTTTTATCAACTAAATAATATAATATACCTTATGTATTTATCAAGTATATTACTGTTGATACTTGATTTAGGTACTTAAATATTAGTATCCTTATGTGTTTACGGTGCACTTAAGAATGGTTATAGTAATTATAAAATTGAAGAATGGTATTTGGGGGTGTGGTGGCGTGGGTGTAGCCCCCACGGGTCTTTATTCTCTACATAATTTTAGCACCCCCAGTGTTTGGCCTCTAGTTGCGTTTATGGCAATCTATATAGTTTATTCTTTGACAATTTAAATATTTATGCACGAACTAATAAATTATATTGGATACGAAACAATGTTCCTTATCAGTAAAATTTTTGAAGCAAGCACCTTCTCACATTGCGGCAAGAGCCACTAGTGCTTAAATAGGAATAATATAGGACTGTTATACGACTGTTCTATGGGTTTATACATTATGGTAACGGGAGAATAATGAAAATGGAATTAAATTACATTAACACATACATAGGAATAGCGGTAGTAGTCTTGCCACAGCATGATAAGGTTTTTGCTTCACTTATCATATCAGCTGTACGTTCGTAACTTCGTTCGTATCCACTATCCAGTAATTAGTATTAATAATCCATGTAGGTATGTCAGCAACTCGTGATACGCATGTCTGTGACGTAGCACTCCTCCAACTGGTTGAGCAGTCGAGTGATAAGTGATTGTGGAGTCTTCGCAGTTCGTAGTTCGCGGCGGCGGCGGCGGTGGATCAATGGGAAACGGAGAATTGGATACGTCATAGAAAATGGCTGGTGGAGGGTAGATGCGCAATTTTTGCAAAACTTGTAAATTGCTGATATACCTATTTAATTTGTTATGATCCATGGTTGACGGCTGTCGCCTTGTCGGGTTGTCTCATGACAAAATTTGTCGTGTACTGTATGAGATTGGATTAATAATTATAGATTTGGCCTTCGATTTCAAGGGCTCAAACTAGTTTAATGTATTTCGTAGTTTACTTAAAAGTTAATTCGGTTTACCGTAATTATTAACAACTCTATAATATTTCAACAACCTTGAAATTGTATAATCCAATAATAATAAAATAAAGATTGTGAATGCTGATGTTTGATAGTATAATAATGAAGCACTACCTGGGTACTACAACTGCTGTATTCGGTGTTAATACAATAATCATGTAAATGAGTAGGAAAAATTGAAGAACTGTAATTTTTGACTTTTCGAGTAAAAAAATAAAACAGTAAGTTATTTGCATACCATTGGTGATAAATGCAGTGTTAATTTCTTTTAATTTATAATTATGTAGCTATGGCGTTAGTAGAGGGTTTTGGTGATGAAGTTATTCAGTTTTTTGGTATACTATTCGTTGTTGTGCTAATCGTATTGCTATGGATGTCTACACAAGTGGCCGAAATGCAAATATTTCGTGGTGCTGTTTTTATTTTGGAAAGGCGTACAAGAAGACGACACCATGATACTACAAGGGCTGCACCTTTAGTTCCTAATCAATCTATTAGTAAGTTTATTATTTATTATTCTTGACTAGAACAATAATGTTGTGTAAACAAAATATTAATGAAAAAGCACTAGAAAATTTTTATTAAAATTAGGTAATCTAGTTATTTAATAAACTTATTAATTAATAGTTATATATTATTATACTTAAATTTAAAAACAAAACAAAATAATGAATAATATGTAATAAATATTTAGCTAAAGTTATTAGTTCTAATTTTTAAAAAATCTTAAAAATATTTTCATCTAAGTACTACCTTAAACAATTTATGTTGTTGATTTAAGAGAAGATTTTTTTTTTTTATTGCGTTAACCAATAATCTTGACTACTGCTTAATATAATTTACTATGCATGTAATGAGTTTAAGAAATAAATTATTTCAGGCGAACAATCAGCAACGGAAACCGTTCCATTAAATGATGTGATTCAAACAAATTCAACTTTAAGCAATGATAATCCTGAAAATAAAAATGATAATCCCGTTGCTACAAAAAGTGATGTGACTGAACAGTTCAATGAATCTAGTCAAAGCAATGATACCAATGATATTGATAATGAACCTCAGATATACGAAGACTCTATAAGAATACGACTTAAGTATTTAAATGACAATTGTCGTTTAGTTCAAGGCAGATTACAAGAAACTATTGGAGTTTTCAAAAGGTATTTCAAAAATTGAAAAATGAATGCTATCTTACAATCTTATTGTGTATTATTATTTATATTATGTTATGATATTTTTATTTTAGGAGACATTTTACTAATGAGTTAACATCCCATAAAATTATTCGTTTGATATTTCAAGGAAAGGTATTACATGATGATGAAGCTTCACTGAGTAGTTGTGGTCTTCATGATAACTGTGTTGTACACTGCCTTATACATCAGCCACGTCCTACAGCTAATGCTCAGCAAACCCCTGATCCTGTAAACCAAGATACTGCTGAGCAACCACTGCCAAACACTATACGTCATGGTCATCGTCAACCTGGTGGTCCAGTTCAACGTGAATGGAACTTGGCAACATTGTTATCTGCTTTAATCACAATAATAATATCATTACTTTGGTATGCCAGAATCCAGTTTTACACATTGTTCTCTTATACATCTACGGGTACACTGGCAATATTAACTGCAATTTTTTTATTCACCGCCTTTCTCACTTATTTGGTGGACAGCGAAGAGCAACAACATCATCTACCTCAATTAAGACACAATTAGTGCTATATTTCAATACTTCAAATCAAAGTAAGCACAAAATTACATTTCAATATATTTTAAAATGTATGTAATAAGATTGTATAACTACATGGTTTTCAATTTATACAGCAAATATTTTATTTTTATTTGTTTTACCAGGACACTAAATATTATTTTTAAATAATTAAACTATTACTCTATATAAACTAGTTGAATTTTTTATACATGTTGTATATTATGTTGTTTTATTTTTTTGTTTATTTAGAAATTATTAACATCAAATTTGTTGAGTATGAATCTTATATTATTCAGCTCAAAAATGTACATAAAAAAAAAACTTTCAAGAATTAGAAATAAAAATATTTTCTGGATTTTAATTTAAAGCACATATTTGCATTGTAATAAATCAATCAAAATCAATAAATTCATTTTTATATAACTAAAACAAATCCAAAGAGTTATGTATTAAAATTAAAATTATATTATAATGTATATAGTATACATATATTACTATATTAGCTTTGTTTGAGATTTAGTTGGTATGTTTAGATTAATAATAATTGTTTTTATTTTTAACCGTTATTCAATTTATTGAATACAATTTGTTAAATTAATATATCCACAAAAGTCCTAAGAAATACATTTATTTTATGGTAGATATATTTTATTTTTTCTGATATTAGTTTTAGAAATATCTTAAACGTTAGATCAATAATTTGTATTTATGTATTATGATAATATTGTAGTTAATGAAGATAGCTTATAAAAGTATTTTTAAGCACTTAAATGCATTTTAAAGAGAGAATTAAAAAAAATATTGGTTTATTCAATTTTAGACTTAAGGGTAGATACTTATTAGATACTTTATAAATAATATGTTAATTTAACCATTTCCTAAGAAAAGAAATAAATGTTTATTCTTCAAAACAAAATTGTAATTTGATTTTTTACAGTTGTATGTTTAGATTATAATTATTGGTGTTTCTAAACATAGTGTGTAGTGAGTACCACTTAATGCCTTATTGTGATCATTAGTTAATATAATCAGGAAATTAGTTTCATGAGTAATGACAACATAATTGTTTATAGTCAACCCCTCAATGGATCTAATTAATTATCAATTATCATATTAAGATGACCCCACTTTATTACTTCAGTACTTACAAATAAATAATAATACAAATTACAGCTCACAACCCAAACTAAATTTCTACTTATTGTAATAGGTAAGTGGTGAATATTCCTTTATTGTTTACCAATTATAAACCATCTAGAAATTCGCTCGCTCAAACCTGAGTGAAATAAAACTGGGATGTTTGCACCATATGTTGTGCATCGTTCATTATCCCACACTTGGATAATATGGGGATAATTTTACACCAGTTTGGACCAACGAATTTCTAGTATAACACAAATAATCAGTAAATATGTGAATTTATGTTATTTTAACTCTATACACCCCCAAACATGAAATCTTAAAAAAAACAATTGTGAACAACGAATAAGTAAAGAATATATTTTATCAAGTATAAATTGTGTCACCGACATTATGAAAAAATAATGCGACAGTCCGAGTCTTAGGATTTACTGCTAAATAAGCGAAACTATAAGGTATGAGATTTCTGCACTCTTTTGGGAATAAAACTGTGTTGTTAGAATCGAAAGCGACGACTTTGTACACCTTGGACGAGACTTGTATTCCGGAGCCGGGAATTTTTTCGACACTGAAACAAGCAAAACCTGAATCAACTTAAATTTATAAGAGAAATAAATTGTTATTATTATCATAATATTCATAATAATATAGTATGATTTCCTCACGCGAGTAGATCTTTGTAAACGTATTTCATTGCATTCAAGTACGGTTCGATAACTACATCGTCTTGACACCATTGGCCACCGGTAGAGAAATGCTGCAACAGCCGAAACATGAATTCTGAGCGCTCGTCTTCGCTGTATAAAAAATATTCTTCGCATTCGTTTTCAAACAACATCTAAACGTTAAGATATTCATGGTTATTACAGTATTACTCAATCGCGGCAATATCGCATCAACGATCAATATTATAATGTAATATAGTATAATATATTCATATATTCCATATAGTGACCCGCTTACCTATATATCGGACATTGGTATAATATATTTAGGTCTATGACCTATGTTGTAATATAATGTGGTGCCTTGATTAGGGATAGGTCGTGACGTCGTGTTAGTGAGTGGCAGGAACCTGCTAGGTAGTATGAAAAGTTTTCATACGCCCGTTTTATGCATATTATTTTGTATAATTTGTCCGGATTTGTATGCACTCAAAAAGGCCAAAATAGTATGCATTTATGCATAAAAAACTTCAAAATATGCACTTGATATGCTCTTATTTTTTTTTAATAATAAGCAAAAATATGTTCTTATACCCAAAATGCATATCGACTGCCGCAACGAAAACTGTCGTAACTCAATTTTCCAAATTTTTTTTTTTTGTTGATTGGCAGTCAATTTTATTATTTTGCAAAAAACCATCCTTAAAACGTCATTTTTCATTACTGCTATAGCAGTAACGCTTTTAGTACTACTGTGGGGTTTTATGTTATAGGGCAGAGCAAAATTGTCCGCTGAGATGTTGGGGGACACGATAATTTATCCCCTCATAAGACACTATTGAAAATATCACTGCTATAGCAGTAATGACAATTTTTAGAAGGTTTTTGTAATACTGCTATAGCAGTAATATTTGAAAGTGTCCCCCGACATCAATTTTTGAAATTACTGCTATAGCAGTACTGCCCATCAACGTGTTAATTTTCTATAGGGTATCACTGTTTTTCTGGATTACAAACGAATACGGCAGTAACTGCATTTTATTGCATAGGTTCTACACAATAAAATAAAGTTACTGCCGTCTTTGTTGGACTTCCAGAAAAACAATGATACCTTATAGAAAAAAAAAACATATTTGAAAATTGAGTTAGGACAGTTTTCGTTGCGCATGTCGATATACTTAAATTTTTTTTTTTAATTTCTTCCATAAATAATAATTCAACAAAGTTAGATAAACTTAATTTTTTAATTATAGACATCGACTTTAAACATTTATTAAAGAACAGTACCTAAATATTTAAAAATATATTCAACAAAAAAAACAAATACTTAAATTAAGAATAATAAAAATAAAAATGTATTAAATCCACTTATACCATATCTTTGGTACATATTTATGAAAAGAATACAAAATAAAGACATTTTATAAAAGAAAAACAATTTAAACCAATAAACACATAATTTTGTAATTAATAATAAATATATTAAGTATAAATATAAATCTAATAATAAAACCAGTCAGCATTGTTGCCGATGACCGTGTTGCGACTTGTGATAAACAAGATATAATTTTAACATAAACTGTCCAAAAATATAACATACGGAGAATTACATATTTTATTTCCCAACAATACGTAATGAACTAATAATTTCTACGATGAAATTGAAACAAAATAATTGGCTTAATAAATTTTTATACGAAATACCTATGCTTGAATATGCAAAATAAACTTTTTTCTATGCATTATCTGTTACACAAATCGTCCACATTTCTTACTCCCATCGAAATGCATACGCTCATTACAAATATGTAAATCCATACAAATCCGGACTCTAATTATAATATATAATATTATACTTAATAATTAATAATTAATTATACTTAGTAATCATATAATTATATAATTAAAAAATAATTAATTAAACAAATCGCGGTCCAAAATTTACGATAGGTATAGAAATACGTCGCTATAAAAGCAATTAATTAAAAATTTTATAATATTTTATAATATATTATAATTTATAAAATCAATGCTCTTTTATAATATTGTACTATAAATATTAAACTGTCAGGTAACTACCAACAATTTTTTTTTTTTTAATACCTGCTATGGGCTATAGGTACTAATCTAATTTTTATACAATATTCCCGTCAACTCGTTAATTGTAGGGTGTTTCTTCAGAGTTTTGAATCCGTTTGTGTACGTCGTACGCATAGGTGCAAATCACAGGAGGACTAAGGGGATCCCTCCCCCCAAACATCCCATTAGCCCCCCTCTAATAATATACAGTTTATAAGATATGTGGAATCCAAGTTCCCTCGCTCACATTTATGTTAAAAATGTTAGTCCCACCTGAAATTTTAATGGTGTATCAGTATATTTTCAGTTAACAGTGTATCTATGGCGTGTACATAATATCATTGATTATATATTTATATTTATATATATTATAATAAATCATAGTTAGACTGTTAGAGATACCTATACATATTATAATAATATATTTTGGACGTTTGGTGGTCGATATAACGATATTCCCACATAATTCCATGCAATATAACAATTTATTTGATAATTATATTTTATATTTTAGTTACTACCTTTTATAATACTTTTCCACTAATCTACAGCTCGATACCTATTAAAGGGGAGGGGGGGGGGGTCGATACGGTGTATTATATCAACGAAAATGACTTCACAGGAAAAACTCTCACGCCCTGTAGAATAGTCGGAGCTTGTTAATATTTTTTTTTATTTAAAAGAAAAGAACATTCTTCATGTCGGATCAAAGGCTGAATTTTCATTTCACTTTAAATAGTGGTAGAAAATTACGTCTGAAAAAAAATAAATATTGGGCATTATTCAAATGCATATTTTAGCTTCTATAATAATAATTTTGAAAATCGGGCCTTGATCCAACCTGCAAAATGTTCTCTTCTTTCAAAAAAAAAAATTAACGATATCTAACTATTCCACAAGTCGTGAGAATTTTTCCTATAAGACATGTTTTTGTACTAAAAAACGCACCAGCTCCGACGCCCTTAAGGACAAATGATGGACCTACTTAATTATTAGTATACCTACCTAATGTATTGACATAAGTGTATAACTATTAACTACTAATATAAGTATTTACATTTACACCATAAGCGCAAATGCCAAATAAATAGTATTTAATATCTGGGGGGGGGGGGGGCTGAAGCCCTAAATACCTACCTACTATAATTTTGAATAAGCTTAACACAAATTTTGGAATTGTTTGGGGGAGGCCTTAGCTCATATTTGTGCCTATGATTTACAATGGTTAAGTTCTTAACTCCATACACTTTTTCAGATTCTAAAATATTATGTAACTATTGTAAGAACTAAGCAGGTCTTATATGGTCTATAACGAATCCCCGAACAAAAGACCGCCGAAAAACAGTCCGGTAATAAAAGTCCCAAATTTAAAAACTTTTTAAAAGCGTTATTTTTCTATATTGTTTTTGAATAACGTCTTTGATAATATATATATATTTTTATATTATATATTTATATTCTTATAACTTATAACTTTTAACTTTTAAGTATAATAGTAACGCGCAATAT
>NC_042494.1:142684941-142688600 GCF_005508785.2 Acyrthosiphon pisum
TAAAAAAAGGTGGGTAAGTTACAAGTGGGTCACTGTATAATGGATGGTATTAAATTTGAATTCAATGATATAATATCATGTATAAAAAACGATTCTGAGCGGAGACGAGTATGTTAGTCTAGGTATAAGACATAATATTATATTAGGTACCTATAATAAATTCCAAATTAATCATATCATAATATTTATTAGGTACTTAAGTACCTATTATAACGCGTTATACATCAACAAAAAACCGTGGTACTATCATAGATATATAATAGAATACTTTAGAAGTTTCAAGTACCCACGAATAATATTATACAATCACAACAAAATAACTAAAATAGTTATCCTAGGTTTTTAATATGTAATTTCGTCCAAATTTGTACTTAAAATTACTATAAAAATAAACTGTGTAAATGTATTTTTTAGATTTTTTGGTAACAGAATTAATTACTTACGTGGAATCTTGTTTTAAATTTTCAATTCTTAGATACAAAAAGTGAACATTTTATAAATTTTAGCTACAAAATAATTTTTCAAATTAAAATTTGATCTTTAAATGCTTATAAAAAAAAATATTGCCTATGTATTTTTATATTTTTCAACTGATATTGTAACAATATATCATGAACTTTGTATTAAATGTATACACTTTTTGGCCCAACAGATAAAACTTTATTGATATTTATAGAAAAAAAAACTAAAAAAATTGAAAACTGAAAATGTCCGTAAAAAGCTCAAAAAGAGTCAAAATATTTTCAAAATTGTATGGTGTATTGGAAATGCTAATATAAACATTCAGTAAAATGATCTGCAGTCATTCGTTTTTGAATTACAACAAAATAAGGAAATCGCTACATGAGAAATCGAGTGAATACCCAATGTTGTAAAAATTTGAATTTCAAACGATCATAAAAATTTAATTTGACTTTCTTATAGATATTTTTTGTTTGATAAAGGTAGATAATCTTATAAGGAATCTTGTATTGCACTTTCTCATACCTTAGATTTAAAAAGAAAAATTTTTATGAATTTATAATAATTTGCAAATTTTCGTGATTTTTCCATATTTTGTCATTTTTTGAACTTTAAATGCTTATAAAAAAAAACTGTGACTAACGATTTTTAATATTTTTCATCTGCCTTTGAAACGATATACTAGGAGCCTTCTATTAAATTTTCAAGCTTTTTATCCAACAAATAAAATTTTATTGATATTTTTAGAAAAAAAACTAAAAAACAATGGAAAATGAAAATGTCCGTAAAGAGCTCAAAATAAATCAAAATATTTTGAAAATGTTATGGTGTATAGAAGATGCTAAGATAAACATTCAGTCAAAATTTCATGTATCTACGGTAATTTTTTTTAAAGTTACACCAAAAACCAAATTCAATTTTGTGAAAAATCGATTTTGCGTAGAAATTCCCGTTTTTCCTTAATTTTTCTTTTGTTTTTCCCGGCGCTTTTGAAAACCACTGGGAAATTTAAATTTTGACCTCCCCAATGCACCAACGATATTCACTTTCTGATCGAACAAGATACTGAAGTTGAAAATCTTAGCATTATTTCGACTACTTATCGTGTACACAGACACAAAAAAGAATTATAAAATTAAAATAAAAACACATCATTGTAAAATCAATACATTCATCGTTCCACTCAGAATCTAAAAAACAATATTATCAAAAATATTATTTGGAAACAATAGGAAAATAATTTTTTTTAAATGTTAGTCAAAAACAATATATATTATATACAGAATATAACTTTTAACTTTTAAGTTATAATAGTAACGCGCAATATAGAAATGCACTTAAAAGTTAAAAATTAAAATTAATTATTCATAATATTTAAATTTTTAATCAAAATTATAATTGTTATAAAAATTAGAAAATTCAAAATTTCTGATTTCAAGTTAAAGTGTTTTTAAAGTTAAAGATTAAAAAGTAAAAATAAGTGAAATTTTTTTTTGTTTTTAGGATATTTTGTTATCGTTTTTCAGTTGTTTTTTGTTTTTTTTTTCGTTTTTCGTTTTTTTCCGTTAAAATCTAAATATAATAAATTGTAGAGTGGCAAAACACGGTAGAGCGCATACTGCAGTCGCAATATTACCGGTCAAGTGCATACGACAATTTAGCCGAATCCCCGAACAAAAGACCGCCGAAAAACAGTCCGGTAAAAAAAGTCCCAAATTTAAAAAGTATTAAGTTGGGTCCAGTGGCGTATTTAGGAATTTCAGGATAAGGGCAACATATATTTGCCGCCCCCCTCAACAGTAAATGTATTTACTAATATACTGTATATAATATATATAATAAATATATACTAATTTAAAATTGTAATGTTACATTCAACAAGGAAGGTATAATTAGACATTTAAACAACATTATTGTACCAGTTAAGAGTGAAAAAATATTATAAATAAAATAGTAAATCTTTCAAAATACCTACATGTGTGACGACAAACGAATAATTTGTTAAATAAAAATAAAAATTTGCCGCCCCTCTAAATCTTTAAAAATTTGCCGCTCTGGGCAATGGGACCCATAGCTCCTACCTAAATACGCCCCTGGTTGGGTCACCTAATCTTTGTTATCTTTCAATATCACACACTTGGTAGGACATACTACATATAGCCCTCCAACACTATGGGTGTTATTTTGCATAATTAAATTCGAGGTTGAAGCCGATAGGGCAAATATTGCACTAAGTAGCACCGGACAAAAAATAAAAAATCTAAAACCATCAAAAAAATATAATGCTCCAAACGTTATGCGAACACACTAAATAAAAACTCTGAGTTGAAGAGTTTTTAACTCAAGTTGGAAACAATATTAGGACACGAGCACACGACCAAGGTTATAGGCTAAAGATATTTTTTTTATTTAATAGAGTAGTAATATTTGGTGTGTAATGTCATAATTGACAAAATATATGCAATTTTTTTTAAATTTTTATTGTATGACTTTTTACTAGACTTTTTTCACCGGACTTTTAAGTAGAATATGTGCTATAACGGGCATACTATATACAGTAGGTATACCTACAACCTACACTTACATTGGAAAAATAATTTAATTATCTTGAGTAAAATAATGGTATTTTAGTATCATATTTTAAAGTATAAATGATCAAAATATCAACTTTACTACTCTATTGACTATTCCCCGTAAGTTTACCCACTTTTTTTGCGCTATTAGAGTATGGTGAAAACGTTGTGAACTTGTGACAATACAGTTACGTATATTTCCGTAATATTTCGCCACGTGAAACTTTAGAACTGTAGGTTTTGGCATTTGTTTTCAGTTTTCACCACAGGTAATCTGTGTGCACAAAAAACATAAAGTGGATAAACTTACAGGGAATAATAGAGTATATCAACCTCTATGTGTTATGTATACAGTGTTCGCAATTAGGGATTAAGATCCTTATACGAATTATACCATTTTCAGCTTATTTGAAATGTACATGCCATCTTTGAACACTTCCATACACTGGCGTATCGCGTGGTTATCGTCGTCGCCAGAGCCGCTGCAGCTGACGATGCCTTTGTTTGGGTCCAAGAGCCTGTCGAAGAATGTCATCGAAGTGACGTTGCAGGGAATGGATTCGGTCTGCACTTTAGCTACGTCGCTTCCTATATATTATACATTACAGTAACAGGTGGATATTT
>NC_042494.1:142689400-142693863 GCF_005508785.2 Acyrthosiphon pisum
ACACTTTTTTATTTTTTATTAATCTCGATAAAATTTTTAAGGCCAACCATAGGCGCAAACTAGACCTATACTTTTGAGGGTGCACATATTATAAAGAATTCCCCAGACCCCCCGGACCCATACTCTATATACAGGCTATAACAGAAAGATCTGACAAAAAAAAAATTTACGCTACTTTAAACGTATGACAAAAATTGTGGTGGAAAAAATATTTTGAACAAAGTTATTACATTTTAAGCCAATAACTTTTTATTGTATTTATGTTATCTAAAATATAGGCTTGTTTTATAAATTATAATAATTAATTATAAACAAAGAAACAATAAAAACACTCTCACATTCATGGGCAGTCTTCTATCCTGCCAAAGATAAAGAGAAATATCGTTATCCTGTTATTTTGTTGAATATTATTAGGTATGATCAATGTTACACAAATAATTAAAAACAACATAACTGTGACCTGTTCTATACAACATAAAATACCTACCTAAGCTAAAGATTATTTGTTATACTGTTATAGCAGTAAATGTTGAAACCATAGACCTATAAACTAAGTTTTTATTAACTTAGTTTATAGGTCTATGCCCTATGGTTGGAACATAATAGTGAATTAGTGAAGTACTCACTATTAATCACTTATTATGTTCCTCAATATACTCTAAGGTACAACTTTTTTGTATTTATTGATAATTTTTACTTCAAAATAATCAAAATATTATAGATTAAGTATTTTATATTTTGGGAGTGCACATTTTAAACTTGGGGGTGCACAAGTCCCCTGTGCACCCCCCTAGTTGCGCCAATGAGGCCAAGACAGTCAATGTGGGGAGGAGCTATAGCTTCCTTAGACTGCCCCCCTGGCTACGCCAATGATTGATTATAAATATTAAATACCATCTACTATAGTATTTATAATCAATGCACAATGGTCAATGGCACTATGTATGAATAGACAATATTAGTATATTATAGTATATGACCTATGCTAAAAAATAAAATACTTGCCGACAAATTGGCTGAAACTTGCTTGAACGTTTTTTGCTACGTTATAGTCCCGAAAGAAATCCTAAAAAATTTAAATTTGCATCACATATTTTATATAATTATATACGGGACATGGGTATCTATTTCCTGACTCTTGACTCCGGTTATAATAGTATAAAATATTAGGTTGGTATTATTTATTAGGTACTTTATTAGATCAAAAATTATTATAATATCAAACCAATGCAAACTGGTCAATGTCATCCGGTAAAAATTCTTGATTGAACGCGTAATAATGAACATGTAAACATTCCTTCATTGACCTGTGACAAAATAATACGTACACCGCAGTGTACAAGTTATACAGTGTAATTGCTAATATAAATGATTACAAAGGGTCGAAAACAAACAAAATTTGAAAAATGTGTATGTAAAAGAATTAACATTGGTAGGCACTTATAATCTATATTCTTTTATCGTTGAACACTCATTATTTCAAAAAGTATACATTTTTTTACATAGTTTCAAGTTGTTTATAAAACAACGTATTTCTTAAAAAAATTTTATCCTTATAATTTTTTAAGTTTTTTACTTGTTTGAATGACAACATTGGGTTTTAATTTTATATTCCAAAGCAGAATATTTTTCTTAGTATTTTGATACATGAAAATCGAATTTGGGGCGAGTAATTTGTAAGTTATAAATATTCAAAGTTTAGATGAGCGGAGAAATGGACAAATATTTCGCAGGTTAACCCCGTAACACTCCACTCCACTCCTAAGTTATACATTTTATTATACTTACATTTATCAATATTTTTACGAATAATATACCTATAACTAATGCTATTATTAAATTTAAAATTTAAATTGTACACACCATTTGAGAAGATATCCTTGAACAATCTTATTATATAGTCCGACTGGTTCTTTTTTAGGAAGATGATAAAATGTATAATATGTTAAAGTAGACATGACGAAATTACTATTTTTAGTGAAATATAATATAATATAGGTGCATAGATAGCAATTACATAATATATTATTTTTACCTACTTATAGAGAATAAGAGCATTGTTTAACAGCAATAAGCGAATTTATCATACAGATCTAACAAAATATATGAAACTATAGCAACTATCCGTCTATCCTTAATAGTTTCTGCACCATCTAATATAATATTAACAATGGGACATGGGTAGGTAGGTACCTCAAGTCTTGACACGTTGTTATGGTAATGTTAGGAATTATAAAGGGCCGTTAGATAATCACAAATCAATACAAAACATTACCTATTGGCTATTACCTGGTATACTTATATTAAAGCTACAGACTACTATTTTTTATAGAAGAATTCAAGTATAATAAAACATTCAAGTATAATATTTGAAATTCTGAATTCGTAAGCAGTAGAAGTAGATATATAACCACGTATATTGTGGACAAAACCAATAGAGGAGAACCAAATTTTTAATTACCTACCTACGGTAAATGTGGACATACCACTATACCAGCCATTCCCCGACTGTTTTCGATCTATAGTAGGACATTTCTCCCCCATTTTTTTCAAAGTTTGTTATTGGCTAATAATATTGAATTTAATAATATTATACTATTTATTTTTTACCTAATATGCAATTATTTTTTTAAAATAAAATATAAAATACATATAAAAATTTTATTTTCATAAATATAATAGATTATATAAATGTATATTTTTCATCAACTGAACTACTTGAAACGATAAAATTTTTTAAAAAAATAAGTATAAAACAAAATATAATTAATAAAAATGGCTAAAAATTCCAAAATAAAATTGATACATATTTTAAAAAACATTTTATTTCTGATTCTTTTGTTAATTCCAAGCACATTTTTATTAGCCTTTGTTTACATTTATATATTTTTTTTTTGTTAAAAATTAAAACTGCCAGTTAGGATATTTAATTGCTTATGAATTTGATTCAAGTACCTAGTTCAGTTGATCAATAATATAAATCTATAATTTATTATATTTATGAAAATATTAGACAATTATAATATATATTTAATTATAAATTATAAGAAAAACGAATAAGAAATGAATAATCAATCTTTGGAATTAGAATACTTATAACTAATAATATTAAATCACAACAATTAAATATAATAATTTATTATTTATTCAAGTATTAAAAATAACCGAATCAGAAGTTTTTTTTCATTTCTATAGTTTTATGATTCCCTTCTGTATAGAATATGGTCCTTTTTATATTTACTGGCATTGAGTTGTACTTGGACCTAGATAATTTTTGGATTTTTGACCAAACGCTTTTCTAGAATACTCCATTCTGACATCAAATGCTTTTTTAGATTCTGAGTGGAACGATGAATGTATTGATTTTACAATGATGTGTGTTTTTTTTAGATTCCGAGTGGAACGATGAATGTATTGATTTTACAATGATGTGTGTTTTTTTTTATTTTTTTTTAAATTTTTTTTGTGTCTGTGTACACTATAAGTAGTCGAAATAATGCTACGATTTTCAACTTCAGTATCTTGTTCGATCAGAAAGTGAATATCGTTGGTGCGTTGGGGAGGTCAAAATTTAAATTTCCCAGTGGTTTTCAAAAGCGCCGGGAAAAACAAAAGAAAAATTAAGAAAAACGGGAATTTTTACGCAAAATCGATTTTTTCACAAAATTGAATTTGGTTTTGGTGTAACTTTAAAAAAAATTACCGTAGATACATGAAATTTTGACTGATTGTTTATCTTAGCATTTTCTATACACCATAATATTTTCAAAATATTTTGAGCTCTTTACGGACATTTTTATTTTCCATTTTTTTTTTAGTTTTTTTTCTAAAAATATCAATAAAATTTTATTTGTTGATTAAAAAAGCTTGAAAATTTAATAAAAGGCTCCTAGTATATTGTTTCAAAAGCAGATGAAAAATATTAAAAATCCTTAGTCACAGTTTTTTTTTATAAGCATTTAAAGTACAAAAATTGATAAAATATGGAAAAATAACGAAAATTAGCAAATTATTTTGAGTTAAAAATTCGTAAAAATTTTTCTTTTTAAATCTAAGATTTTAAAATGTAATACAAGATTCCTTATAAGATTATCTACCTTTATCAAATAAAAAATATCTATGAGAAAGTCAAATTAAATTTTTATGATCGGTTGAAATTCAAATTTATACAACATTGGATATTCACTCGATTTCTCATGTAACGATTTCCTTATTTTGTTGTAATTCAAAAACGAATGACTGTAGATACATGAAAATTTTACTGAATGTATATATTAGAATTTCCTATACACTATACAATTTTAAAAATATTTTGACTCTTTTTGAGCTGTTTACGGACATTTTCAGTTTTCAATTTTTTTAGTTTTTTTTTCTTATAAAGTTTTATCTGTTGGGCCAAAAAGTGTAAAAATTTAATACAAAGCGTCCTGATATATTGTTACAATATCAGTTGAAAAATATTA
>NC_042494.1:142693913-142695087 GCF_005508785.2 Acyrthosiphon pisum
TATATTTTTTCAAAGGCAGATGAAAAATATTAAAAATCGTTAGTCACAGTTTTTTTTTATAAGCATTTAAAGATCAAATTTTGACAAAATTTATCAAATTTTAATTTGAAAAATTATTTTGTAGTTAAAAATTTATAAAATGTTCAATTTTTGTATCTAAGAATTGAAAATTAAAAACAAGATTCCACGTAAGAAATTAATTCTGTTACCCAAAAATCTAAAAAATACATTTACACAGTTTATTTTTATAGTCATTTTAAGTACAGATTTGGACGAAATTACATATTAAAAACCTAGGATAACTATTTTAGTTATTTTGTTGTGATTGTATAATATTATTCGTGGGTACTTGAAACTTCTAAAGTATACTATTATATATCTATGATAGTACCACGGTTTTTTGTTGATGTATATCGCGTTATAAGTACCTAATAGATATTATGATATAATTAATTTGGAATTTATTATATGTACCTATTATAGGTCAATTTTTTTTAAATACTATAGACTATAATATAATATTATGTCTTATACCTAGACTGACATACCGTCTCCGCTCAGAATCGTTTTTCTTATACAATGATATTATATCATTGAATTCAAATTTAATACCATCCATTATACAGTGACCCACTTGTAACCTACTGTACAGCAGAGCGACATCCACTTACCCACCTTTTTTTTAATTTTTTTTGTGTCTGTGTACACGATAAGTAGTCGAAATAATGCTTCGATTTTCAACTTCAGTATCTTGTTCGATTGGAAAGTGAATATCGTTGGTGCATTGGGGAGGTCAAAATTTAAAATTCCCAGTAATTTTCAAAATCACCAAGAAAAACCAAAGAAAAATTAAGGAAAAACGGGAATTTCTACGCAAAATCGATTTTTCACAAAATTGAATTTGGTTTTTGGTGTAACTTTAAAAAAAATGACCGTAGATACATGAAATTTTCACTGGTAAATATTTCCATTTTCTATACATGATACAATTTTCAAAATATTTTGATTTGTATTGAGCTGTTTACGGACAATTTCAGTTTCCAATTTAATTAGTTTTTTTTTCTATGAATGTCAATAAAACTTTATTTGTTGAGTAAAAATACTTGAAAATTTAATACAAGGCTCCTACTATATTTTTACAGTGACATGTGAAAAATATTAAAAATCCTTCGTC
>NC_042494.1:142695961-142704417 GCF_005508785.2 Acyrthosiphon pisum
GAAAAATATTAAAAATACATAGGCACAATTATTTTTTATAAGCATTTGAAGTTGAAATTTTGACAAAATTTATCAAATTTAAAATTGAATAATTATTTTGTAGTTAAAAATTTATAAAATGTTCAACTTTTATATCTAAGGATTGAAAATTTAAAACAAGATTCCACGTAAATATTTAATTCTGTTGCCAAAAATTCTAAGAAATCTGAAATACATAAGCACAGTTCATTTTTATAGTCATTTTAAGTTCAAATTTGGACGAAATTACATATTAAAAAACCTGGAATAATTATTTTAGTTATTTTGTTGTGATTGTAATGATTGTATAATATTATTTGTGGGTACTTGAAACTTCTAAAGTATACTATTATATTTCTATGATAGTACCACGGTTTGTTGTTGATGTATAACGCGTTACCTAATGGATATTGTGATTTGATTAATTTGGAATTTATTATTGATACCTATTATAGGTCAATTTTTTTTTAATACTATAGATAAGTATATCTATATAATAGGTATGTCTAATACCTAGACTGACAAACCGTCTCCGCTCAGAATCGTTTTTCTTATACAGTGATATTATATCATTGAATTCAAATTTAATACTATCCATTATACAGTGACCCACTCGTAACCTACTGTACAGCAGAGCGACATCCACTTACCCGCCTATTTAATTTTAAAGCTATTTAATTTTCCTATCAACACTCCGATATACGCAATTGAACTAGAAATGCGCAAATTATTTTTATCCAATTAAAAAAGTAGAAAAAAGTTGGCAAAAATTAGTATTTTTTAAAAGAAATTGTGTATTATTCCAAATAATTTATTACTTTATTACTATGTATAATCAATGATATTATGTACCTGATATAATAAATATAATATATAGATATTAGGTATGTAGGCATATAGCAATAAATAATGAATAATGTATCACTTAATTTATAAATTATAATCATCGATTTATTTAGTGTTACATAGCATATAACGAAAAAATTAATGGACAAATTAGAGGCCCCTAAATAAATTCTAACTATTAAGGCCCCCCTTAACCCGGGCTTGATCACAGATAATGTTGTTTCCTTTAGATTTGATAATTAGTCAATTCATACCACAAATTAAGATATATAAAAATATCTAATAAAAGTATATCTGAATTTGTGATTCACACTAATATCTAAACTACATCGCAAAATTGAATATGCTGAACTCAAATTATTTATATTTTAAGTTTGTAATACGGAGCAACATATGCATGGGGTGCACCTTTTAAAAAATGTATTATAAAACATTTTTTTTTAAGGAAATACATTACATAAATAAATACATAACTATTATATTATATTATTTACACATTTATAACAATATTGAAATTAACTTTGTTTAAGTCCTTTAAACCCACGGGCAAGTAGATATTTTTCAGCTGAATCTGATCGACTAGCTTCAGGTTTTACAAATTTGACATTTGAATAAAATTTTATCAAAGTATTTTCAATCTTTGCATTTTGATTACCGTCCAGTATTTTAATTAAACATGTTGCACCAACATTTGAGTTTAAAACAGCAAATCTGTAAAATATAAATGGTTTATTTCATATTTTTTGTTATTATTGTAATTATTACAATTACTTACTTAACTACTGAATACGCTAATTTTATGATTAAATCATGGTCTAAATGTTTCACTCCTGAAGCGTTAGGTGCCATATCACTTAAAACAACATCTATAGGACGGTTATTTAATAATTCTTTTATCTTTTGCCAAGTTTTAGGAGATGTGAAATCAGAATTTCCTAATAATGTTACTCCTTCTATTGGATACATTTGTTGAAGATCAATACCAATCAGTAAGCCAGTTGGAATTTCACTATCTAATTAGATAAACAAAAAGTATATGTCGGTTTAATTAAACAAATTGTATATTAGTGATAGTAAAAATGACAAAAGCACATTTTAAAGGAGAATTATTTATCTCATTTTTATTCTTAAAATAACTACAACATTTGACGATTGTTTAATATGCTATCTACTACATATTTTGTTGTTTAGTATGCAGCTATCTACAGAAAGAACCTTATCTACCAATGTATGTCATACTACTAATATTTTTTTTTAGGAATGTGAAACAAATACTAATTTAGTTGATAATTGATATTCTAACATATAACAAGTCAGTTGGTGTTGTTTTTAAAATTTAAAATGAGTTATTTAACCATAAGTTATTTTTACTGGCACATCCTTGGAAATAAAGATGTATGTGCTCAGTTTTTAAGGGAACGAGAACTACGCATAAATAAGATTGCAGGAAACGGGACTGAAACACTAACCATCAAAGTTATTTGGAAACGTGTTAAAAACAAGTATGGCATTAAATCATGCAGAGCTACTGACTTATTCAAATATCAACATCAAGATGATAATCGATTCTTGATTTGATAAAAATATATACATATATTTCCAAATTATAATCCAAAATTCAACTTAAACACCAATTTGAACATTGATGTGGTTGAACAATTAATTTTTCATTATGTAGATAGATTATTGAACAGATGCTGTACTTGTATACATATTATAAATGGTAGCTGAGCAGAACAATGATGGTAGGTAAACAATAAATTTCTATTTTCTTAAAAACATAACTTACTAGTAGCATTTGAATTAATTCTAGATGCAGCTACTTGTGACCAGCTACCCGGAGCTGCACCAATATCAATTACACATAGGCCTGGTTTCAATATAGAAAATCTATCATCCATTTGCAATAGTTTGAATGCACTTCGACACCTGTATTGAAAATGTATAACACATTATATTCTTTTGGTTCAGCATTATGTTAATGATAATTACATTAATTTATTATTTGTAATTTAATACATTACACGGTTAAAACATAAATAAATATATTTCATCTAAAATACCTATAGCTTTTTATTTTGGCTTTTTCTACATATGGATCAGTTTTTTGTCGTAATAGCCATTCTTTTGAACTGTGGTTTCTTGTAAATGTTTTCAGGAATGACCAGCTTTTACAAAACGTTATTTTTACCATTATAAAACACAGATACTCAATAATTTATGAAGTTGATACATAAAATTACATAAAATATTAAACTCAACAGCCGGCACCATTAATATAAATATTTTCAAATTGTCAACACTTATTAATTACTTATATATTAAATATTTAAATACTTATTACTTATTATTTATATTTTTAAGACACTGATTAAAGAATACTTTATTGATAATAATATATTTCCAAACAATCCAAACAATTTCGGTGGATCTCAAATGTCTGGTGTTAACACTTGTTATGGGAGCTCAACTGTTACTAGCGCACATGGTGGTTTAATTTTAAACCACTGACAACAAACCAATAAGTAAATTATATTTAAATTATATTATCTTCTATTTTTATACCTATAAGGCTATAGCCCATGACTAAATTCTTAATTCTTACTTCTTAGCACGATTAAAGATATATCTTCTTAGTTATCTGTGCCAGTGTGCTACAGAAGTACAGACTAGACAAAATGTATTTACACAAGTAAGAAGTCAGAAGTAGGTAACAAATAAAATACATAAATACATAACTTTTATATATAATAAATTATTATTTTTATTAGAGTTATTTATTAACTAGTTTTGAATGTTTTTTTCTTTTCAGCATTATTTTTGTTTTGATTTTTATTCATTACAAGTGTGTACTGACGCATTCTCATTATAATGTAATCAGATAAAATTAACTTTAATACTTCAGTTTTGTGATCTGGACATGGAAATTTGATTGGACCATATTCTTCAAAGAAATTATTCAAAGTGAGCTCAAAGACATCATTACTGTCACAAAACTTTGAAAATGAGTCTTCAACGGCTGACAATATTTTAAAAACAAATTTATTTGGGTGGATCAAACCGCCTTTGGTTTTTAGATTAACCAATGTAGCTTCTGGTTTATCTGAATAAATTTTTGGACCTAGGAAAATAATTTACTTATATAATATCTTATAATTATAAATATACCTATTACCTATAATTAGTAACACATTTTTAAATTTAATGTTGTATAGTTTTAATTAATAATACTATGTTAAAAGGTACCAATTAATGCTTTTCTGCAAAGTTCACAAGTAATGCGCTTGGTGTAATTTTTAGTTATGTATCCACAAATGTAATAAATAACGCAGTCTTTAGTTTCAGCTTTAAAGTAACTGTGTATACTTGTATCAAACACAATATCAATTTCGGTTTCTTGTGCAACCAGCATGTCCAATTTTTGTTTCAATAGATTAATTTTATTAGTACGCTCTGTTGTATCATTATTGAAGATATTTTTTAAGTCATCAATAGTTATTTTTGGTGTACCACTGTCCAAAATTTTGCAATTCCCTGTTTTTGGTGGCTTCAAAATAGAGTATACAGATAGGGTCTTGTATATTTGCAAAAATGTTGATGAACAGGGATGATCATTTGGTCCACTTACTTGTCTAGCAATACCAAAAAATTGCTTGTTAAAAAAAAAAAAAATACATTAATTAGGTACCTAGTAACTTACTAGTATTATATTATTATTTTTTATTTTTTATTGTTACTTCTAATTTATCTTGATTGAACTTGGATGACAAAACATATTTAAATTGGCATTGTTCCAACAGAAACCTAGATAACTCTATTGTAGATTGAATAGTAACCCTTAACCCGTCTGCAGTTGATTGGCTTAAAAATTCTTCTTTTGTTATAGATTGATTAGTAATTTGATTTTCCCATTCATTTAACCAAATTAGAGTATCTTCTAAAACCTAATTAATAAATAAATAATTTCAATTTGAACATTTTTTAAGTTAATCAAATAGTACCTACCTCAAAATCTTTACTATTTTGTTTTATGCCTTCTGCAGGGTATTTTCGGTTTAAAACATCAAATAAACTATTAAAACGATCTATGCATTTTTGAGTTTCATAACTATTTTTTAGACTATCTATTTTGGCATATGTCCTGTAAAACTCAATACCCTTTGCCATAGAGTTACTTAAAATCTAAGAATAAATGAACAATATATGGTTAATTTAAACATTAAATTAGATACCTATTATTATATTGCAGTATAAAATGTTGAAATATAGTAACCTGAGTCGCTAACCGTACATTCATTTTACTAAAACTGTCTACAGTTAAATGCCTTTCAGTTATTTTGGGAACAACTCTTGTTGGAGCATTTGAACTTCTTGCAGTATCACAATTGAATACATCAATATAATGACTCCATCTGATGTAAGATTTTTCTGATGATACCTATATTAATGTAAGTTCATAAATTTATAATTTGATTCAATAATTTTTACTTATAAATATTTTAATAACTACTTTTAATTATTTAATAGGTACTTGCCCGTAAACTTTTTTTGTTATGTAGTCTATTTCTAACATTTTTAATAAGGTGTGGTGCATCAGAAAACATAAAAATTTGTCTCTTGTTATCTAAAGGATGGTCAAATTTGTTATTAATTTTATCTTTACTTCCACTGATTCCCAGTTCAGTCCATAGTTTTCTGTTACTTGCAGCAGCATCAGACACAATATCATCTACTTTTGCGCCAGCGTTTTCTAATAAACATATGGCTTTGATGATTAATTGAGCAAGCACTATACCTAAGATAGTTGGAATTTAAAATAATTGAATATGTATTAAAATTAATATCTATTAATTAATATATTATTTTAATTAATATTATATATTTTAATTATTTCTAAAACACAAACATTTAACATGCACCACTAGCAGGTAGATAAATAAAAATATATAATAAATAAAACATAAATGCAACAACAAATTAACACAACATAGATATTCCTTTTATTTATAATAATTATATACCTTTAACAGGACCTCTTGATGCAAACACAGCAATAGGCTGTGTGAAATTAGCAGCAAAACTTTGAAATAAAAATACCAATCCATGGTTGGCTTTTAACCCTGTTGTAGGCACTTCACCACCAAAATCTTCCAAACCGGTATACGTCAAATTTTGAGAATCTACACTTAAGCTTTCACGTAGAAATATCTCATCAAATACTAATAAACCACGCCTTTGCTCTTCTCTTAGCATTATAATTTTTTTTTTTTATATTTTGAAAAATTGTTCATCGAAACCACATTTTGTTTTGACTAGTGACAAATACTTTCTTATTGGGCGAGGACAAGGTAAAGGTAAGATGTCTTGTTCTCTTAGAAAAACATAAGTTGATGATGAGCTATAGAAAAGGTTAATTTATTTTAGGATAATTTTATTTCAGAAACATTATATTCTGAACCTACCGGATTTTTAACAAAATACATAAAAGAATCCAATCTTCAGAGTATCGTCTATTTTTTTTATTTGGATTTTTACTAGCTTTAATTATTTCTTGAATTAAAACTGATTGAGGAGCACTTAGATTTTTTGAACTCATTATCTCATTTATAGATGCATCAGATAAAATTTTGGTTTTCTGTTGCACTTTTTCCAAATCAAAGTTTAATTTGCCAATGATAGTTCTCAGTCTAAGGATACATTTAAAATGTAGATATATATTATAGAATAAATTACCTAATTAGTAATAACTTAGTTGCAATAATTTCTTTAACTACTTGTAGTCTGTACCTACACTTTTTAATGTGTTTAGTATAATTTAATTCAATTTACTTAATTAATGTACCTATGTAAACATAACATTTATAATTTAAAATATTAAACTGTTACCTAATATTGGTTTTTTTCAATATTTTTCTATCCTTCAAAATTATTTTAAAAGCTCTACGCCTTCTTGGTGTAAGTGTTCCTCCGATATAAGGTTTCTGACTCTCCATTCTAGATAATCTTGATTTACGTTTGTGGAAATACCAAATCAAAGAATCACAGGATTGACACCTTTTTTTCATATTATCCATTATAATTGGACATTTTATATGACGCCATAGTGTATTGTTTTCCAATACTGCAGTTCGTACAGAAATCCCTTAATGGTATATAATCAAACAGAATGAGATATATTTTATTATTTTAATTGTGTGATAGATGAAATCCGTTGGGTACCTACCAGGAAAATTAATTAAGTTTGGACCACCTCTACAAATTTGTTTGTAGTCAATTATATTAATAAACCTTGATATATCTCTTAAATTTACTGGAAATTCAAGTTTAGTGCTCTGTTGATCAATATCAACAAATAATTGGTACACGTAAAAACAAATTTCCAAAGTATTTTTAAATACTAATTGCTTTTCAATTTTTAATTGACCATCAATAAAATTTGATTTATAAAATACTATTTCTCTATTATTTGAATATGTAGTCCATCCTTTAGGTAAGTTAACTCTTTTAAAATTGATTAAAAGAGCTTCAAATGACAATAATTCATCATTGTCCACCTAATAATTAATATTGATATTTTTTAAAATTAATTTAAATTATGATTTAAACATCTTATTAAAACCAAGTTAGTAATAAAGATATTACTTTAGATATTTTTATGCATTTATTGGGCAGCTCTCCATCCAAGTCAAATTCATTTAGTAACACATTTTGTGGTTGAATTATTGCTTTAGGTTCCTTTTAAATTATGATCATAATAATTAAAAATCAGTGATATACACAGTAATTTGTACACAAGTATTTAATATATTAATACAAAAGTATATGCAAATTATTAGATTATTTTTTTTAATTTGATAATCTGTAACTTAAAATTTACAGGCACCTATATTTTATAATATGCTGTACGTACATTTTCTTCAAATAATTCCTTACGGCATGATCTTTGGTCATACAATTTGGCATAATTGTGGTCTAACAATAATCTCTTACCTCCTCTTATAGTTTTGTTTTTTAAATTAAAAATAGTTGGAATAGTTCCTTTTTTCAGGCCGCATTTTATCCTACATCCAACATCCTGTAGGTACATTAGTTTTAAACAAATAGTAAATCTAAGATATAATTGTTACCCTATATAAATAAATTAAGCATTTAATTAAATACAAACTGCAGCAATATCCTGTGGAACTGAATAATTAGAAATTATATCTTCGGGTAAAAAATGATCAGCACATACAAATTTCACCAATGTTTCATTACAATTTGCATTGCTTATAGCTTCTTTCCATTGTGAATATAGTGCTTTTGGTGGAGCAAAAAAAGAAATGTTTGGTGTGCGTTTTGTACTTACACACTCTTCAACCGAACACTTTTTACTTTCATTTTTTAATTCATAAGTTAAACAAGTTGTTTCAATAGTTTAACTTAACATTCAAATGTGTTTATTTACAATTTTATGTTATTATTACTTGTATTCCATTTATTTTTAGTATTTTTAAATTTGCCTCAATGGATCCATGGTAGATAGTCAATAGTTTAAAATTAAACCACTATTCGCGCTAGTAACAGTTAAGGTCCCATACCACTGTGATAAC
>NC_042494.1:142704517-142705850 GCF_005508785.2 Acyrthosiphon pisum
AAAAGGTTTTATTTTATTTTCTATTATTTTTTTTTTATACTAAACAGGAAACTAAAAGACTTAAGTGTTAAAATTTTTACTATAACCTATAAAGGATTACTATTTACTTTTGTTACTTATTTAATATTTTACATTAAAATTTATTTTAGTTATTATTTAGAAAAAAAAACCAAAAGAGTTATTTATGTTTATTAAAATTGTTAATTATTACTTTACTTGTTGACTTTGTTATTACTTTTGAATTTAATTTATATTATTATTATTTTATATTACTATTGTCTATTTTATTTGTATTAATAAGACTCAATTTTCAAATAGGAAATGGACAATGGTTGAGTAATCAAGTTTAAATTGTATAATTGTATATTATATATTTAAATACAGGATTTATACCGTATAAAATGTGTATAATACGGTATAATACAAAAATTATTATACCCTACTTAAATACAATAGTATTATACAAAGTTTAATACAGTATAATACAAAAATAAAATAAAATACCGTATTTTAACAACACTAGTAATACATGATTTAAACATCACAATTTTTGATTTTTTTAAATCATAGAACATTAATTAAATAGGTGAAAAATAACATTGATAATCAATGATAATACATTAAATGTCTTTAAAAATAAAATTGATAACATATTACCATTACAGATTGCGAAATTGTATTTAAAATTTAAAACCATGTTGACAATTAAAATATTTCTTATTTAATTTTTAAAAAATATGTATCTGTTTTTTATCATATGAATGATTTGTGCCTTAAATAGTGGGTGATTATGAGTAGGCAAATTAAAGTATAATTGTTTCTTCCACCGGAGTTCAGGTTTATTAATCTTTATTGACTTGGCCCACCCTGCCACAAATGTCTGCGCACGCCTATGGCTATAATATATTAGGTACCTAGTCCCTTCTAACTACTATAGGTGGCTATGTATTATATATAGAACCTATAATCTGTATCTGTATATATAAAACAGTAAGCTGATTGACTGCTATCAACGCACAGCTCAAACCATTGGACGGATCTGGCTGAAATTTGGCATACAGATAGCTATTATGGCGTAGGCATCCGCTAAGAAAGGATTTGTCGAAATTTGCATTTTAAAGAGGTGCTCAAACAGGGATCTTGAGGTTCACGATGGAAATTGGAAATTGTATTTTTATTTATTTTTTAAATAGTAGCCATTGGTTACAGTCTACAGTAGAAATTAGTATTTATTTATTATTGGTTTCCATTGGTTATTTGGCCAGATCAGCACATTGATACTCTAGATTGAAATCATACACTTACGTACCAGAGCACGGGGTCCGCGATCTAC
>NC_042494.1:142705950-142735642 GCF_005508785.2 Acyrthosiphon pisum
TTGTTTTTCCTTTACTCTAGTTAATACTGTTTCATTTGTTACTCCTCAGTCTTTAACACCACATTTCAAAAGCCTCAAGTTGGCTTCTCTCTTCTTTACTGATTGTCCATACGTTTCACACAATCACACTTATATATAGGGCAATACTCCACTTTTGAAGTTAAACTTCTTTACGCAGGGTAGTGAGGGAAAAAAAGCGAACGGGCGGCCGTACGAACGCGAACGCGTATATGTCCGTGTGCGCAGCTGCGGATTGTCGTAGCTGTACTTTGTAAACGGCTATGGGTTGTGGGCGGCCACGTGTATAACAAACCGAAAGTTACCCCTCGCTTTTTTTTTGATTTAAGTATATCTCGGTCCGGTATCAACTTGGGTACCCAGTTTTACCACCAAAAATTTTGTCTTTAGAACCTCTAAATAGCCCCCCCCCCCCCATAGCCGGGGTACTTTTGATCCCCCCTCAAAGTTATTTCAGAAAAACTCGAGGTGTCGTCCCACGTTTCTGAAACTCAAGTTTTCTTATAGTATTATAGTACCTATGTAGGTTGGTGATGAAATTCGGCGTCTTGTGTCGAGACTGTACGAGACGTTTTTCCCCGTCTTCCGGGGCCCCTAAAGTTCAAAATTTGCACCTCTCGTAACTTTATTGCGAGACAAATTCAGATTGCAATTGAATAATGATCCAACAATATCAACTACCAAATCAGGCACAACAATCGATGCAATTTTTACGTGATATATCGATAATGTTCATTCGCAAATGAATGTTTCGTATTTCAGTTATCATAATATGCCAATCATAACTACTATACCGATTAAGCAAAATTATAATCAATCATTAGAATAAAAAAATCAAAAAAAAAAAATCTAAAAAATCTAATTTACATTGTTTCTTTTCTTTCTTTATTATATCGTCATTACCCCAGTCTATCCATGCCTTCCTTTCTTTTTCACTCACTCTTGTGTACCGCTCAAAAGAAGTTTCACTTCCAGCGCGCGTACTGGTAACACACACACACTTTTTTAAGAGCTTTTTTCTTATCTGTAAGGCCACACTATTGTATATTGGTGGTCAATATGTGTTTTTTGTTCTGGAAAGTCTTCTTTGCTTGTGCTATTCTGCCGAGACTATCAGCTACGGCCGTCCTCTGTCAAACGTTCATAAAAATGTAATTGGATTTTCAGGTAGACATTTTTTTTTTAAGAAAAGTAGGAAAACTTATAAGGAAAATTGGATTAAATTATCAAATCTTAGATTTAAAAATAAAACTTTTTATGAATTTCCAACTAAAAATTGTGACTGGATTTTTAATATTTTTCAAATGTCTTGCAACAATTTATGGTGTGTAAAAAATACTAATGTCAACATTCAGTAAATATTTCATGTACCTACGATCATTTGTTTTATAGAGATATACCAAAAACCAAAATCAATTTTGCGTAAAAAATCCCATTTTTCCTTAATTTTTTTTTTGTTTTTTTCGGCGCCAGTGAAAACTATTAGGAATTTTATACTTTTGACCCCTTATATAATACCTATCAAATAGATTCACTTTCCTATCAAAAAAGATATTGTTGAAGACAATTTAAGAATTTTTACTGTCCTAAAAAGTGATGACAGACAAAAAAAAAGACATCATTGTAAAATCAATACACTCATCGCTTCGCTCAGAATCTAAAATTGTAAATATAATGACCCCTGATTGAACATTAGTGATGTACTGATGTATTTTGTACTTTTATAGTACCTACCTAATGGGGATAACGAGGGGATGAATTTTATCCAATTTCGAGTTTTCTATATTTTCAAATAAATAGCAGATCCTTTGGGCTTTGTAGGTAGGTGGGTAGAGGTATAGTCCTCAGAAATATACTTAGCAACACATCCTTCATGTTGAGGATAGCTGCTTGTATAGAAGTCAGAACTAAGACAAACAATATAAATGAACAAATTTACATTTTGGATTATAGGTATTTAATATTAAGGGGATTGGATACCGGCATACCACGATTTTCTGTTTTTGTCTAACATACGGGTGACATAGTATTTTAGACGTGTTTTTTGCCAAACATACCAATTTATCTAATGAAGCGATAAGTATTCTGAAAACAGATTTGAATTTGTCGTCAAGTCTACTTGAAATTGACTTCCCTACATTTTTGATATTATCTCCCAAATTCTTAAAAATGTCATATAAAAAAAAGTATTTAAAAATTGTTATATTTCAATTTTCGGAGAAGTTAAAATTAAAAAATCAAAAATGTGAGAAAGTCGGTTTCAAGTAGACTTTACGGTAAATTCAAATCTGTTTTTAGAATTTTTATAGCTTCATTATAGCTTCAATTGCTATGTTTGGCAAAAAAACACACCTAAAGGCTAAAATACTATGTCGCGCGTGTGTAAGACAAAAAAAGAAAATCACGGTATCGAATCCCCTTAATTTTAATTTAATTTGAACAATTTGACTTTAGAATAAAAGGTAGTGTTCCATGTTATGAGGATGCCACCACGAACATAGTGAGGCCGTGAGGGTGCCATAGATAAAAAGTTCTTCTTATCTAATGCCTGATAAAAAATAATTAAATATTTAAATATAATAATACGATTGAACTATCATAATATAGTTATTAGTTATTACCATTATATTACATATTACGTAATAGTAACAGAACCACTATTGAACCATGTTTATGCTGTGAAACGACTTTTCTATGTTTTTACTATTATACATTTAATGGGCTAGAGAATTGTATAGAACTACTGTGGTACAGCATAATTTATAATATTTATAATCAATGAAAAATTATTTATGCATTTAATTATTGGTTAAATTTATTTCATTATATTACAAATTGCACCTAGGTATGTAAGTATTTTGTTATGTTTCATAATAATCATAGGTAGTCATTGGTTCTATTCTTATATTATTTTAGCCATCTAATGGATCATTGCTACGACGAGGATGTTTTATTTAATCAATTTTTGATATCCCTCTGCAAATCATCTGCAGAAATATTCAATAAAGCTGTTGAAAATGGATGGCTTATATGTGTTCCCAGAGAAGGTTCCTTTTCTAAAAATAAGTATTCTGAAAAAGATTTCAACGATCACATTTTGACTCCCAGTAAGTGTTCAGATTTAAAATTTATTACATTAAGTGGCCACGATGTTTCTGTAGACAACCATGCAGTTACATGTCAATATGAAAACAAGACTTACATAGTAGACATTCTATTTATTGAAACATGCTATACAGAAGAAAATCACAGTTATAAAGTAATATGCATAGACGGCCCATTAAATTGTGCTACTATGTTAGAAGATATTATTGTAATAACATCTGTTCAAGATTGTTTGAATTTTTTGTATTCCAAAAGCAACAAATTGTTATTGAAAGATCTGAGATCTTTAATGGATGATTTTTTATCATCCAATGATTATATTAATATGCCTGTTGATGTCAAGAAAAAATCCATTGAAAATTTGTATATTAAATGTTTAAAGAAAGCAAGCTATCATACTAAAAAGTCCAATAATTTTTTTCAAAACAATATTAAACTTGCAGTAGAATATTATATACAGAATAAACTGTATACTGTCTTGATGAATAATATAAATGTCTTAATGGCAACAGAAGATGCCAAGTTAAATAAACTTATTCGAAATTACTCTAGTGCTATAATTGATATAGAAGTGGACCAAGAAGTACAAACTGCAATACCAAATGCCAGATGTGAATTGTCCAAGTTGTATATGCACAAAACTATTATTGGAAAGTTTAAATGTTTAAAAGATACATTTTTGAAATTGTCTAATGGAAACAATAATTTTACAGTGGATAATCTACTAAGTGCTTTGGTTCATTTAGTCATACATTGTAAAATACCCAATTGGAATGCTCAAATATATTTTATGAAACATTTTGTTATCAGCAATATAAAAGACTTTGATGATAATTTCTATTTAACTTCATTAGAAGCAGCTATTGAACATATAAAAGTTCATAAATTTGATCTTAAATTATCAACAAATTTCCATGATTCAAATTATGGTACTTTTTATAATTATATTTGCAATGGAGAGTACTATAAAGTTAAAGAAACCTTAGAATATGTAAAAATACAACAATCTTGCTCAAAATGTCATCCTTTATGTGAATGTGATTCATGTATGAAGGAGCTATTAAAAGAATCTGCAGTTTGTGTGAAGTATAAAGATGAACGGGGTCTCACACCTCTTCATCTAGCAGCTTTTTATGGCTATCCACTCATTATTGAATTACTCTTGGAATATGGATCAGACATAAATGCTTTGGATAATTTTTCACTTACACCTGCCCATTATGCTGCACTTAGAGGTCAACAGAATGCATTATTGTTTTTGTTACATAATAAAGCATTGATGATTGGAGATAATGAGGGTAACACTCCATTGCATTTGTGTTGTTCAAATGGTCATGATCTTTGTGTCAAAGCATTGTTATATTTTATGGAATTTTCGGACTCAAAATTAAATATAAATGTACAAAACAATCAGGGTGACACACCTCTTCATTTAAGTTTTAAATGGGGTTACACTAATGTAGTCCAAATATTGATTGAACAAGACGCAGATCCATTAGTGTGTAATCGTAGAGGCCAAACATGTTTTGATTGTGCTCACAATTCCAAAATGGTAGAGACATTTAAAATTAATAAGAAAAACAATATGGAAAGAGTGAGAAGAAGTAGTGTTGAAATAACATTGCAGCAAAAAATGATTGGAAAAATAATAACTGCTATATCTGATGGTGACATACGTTTAGTACAACATTATTTAGGCATTGATGATGAAAATCAAAACATAAATACGTTTGTCGATATAAATTGTTCTAATTTGAAAGGCTATACTCCTCTTCATGTAGCAGCTGCCAAAGGCCAAACAAACATTTTAAAAATGTTGATTGGATATGGGGCGGACGTTAATTCATTGACAACTTCTGAACAGTATACTGCATTACATTTAGCTGTAAAGAACAGAATGACAGGAGTTATTGATGTTCTTCTGGATTCCGGAAAATGCAATATTAACATTCAGGATAATAGTGGCAATAGTGTATTGCACTATGCATGTACTATTGGTGACGCTAATATAATAACTAGACTACTCGAACATGGTGCTGACTTTGGAATAATTAACAAGAAATTTATAAGTGCTTTAGATATTTTAAACAAGAATACAGAATTAAGGTAAACAAAATTAAATTATATCTGTAAATTAACTAACAAATGTATGGACAGATACCTATAATTGTTTAAAAAAAAATTTTTTTAAAGGTCCCCACATTGCAGCAGTAGCGGTAAAATGACTCTAGACACTATATTTGACCGTCAAGACAAAATAATTTTACCGTAACCGCTGCAGTGTGTGAGGTAAGACCACAAAATAGATAACATTTCATCCATTCTGTGGTTAAGCATTGAAAATTAATAAATTTAAAACTATTTATAGTTCAACTAAATATTATATTTGTAAAAAAAATAAACAAAGATAATAATAGCATAATGCAATAATCTTAAAATAAGAAATTAAAAATATGCACATTTTTGATAATTATAATTATTATGATTCAAATAATGAACTTGTATTTAATATTTGTTTCAGGCACTTGATTTCAACTAAAAAAATACACTGATACACAATACAGTGAAATATTATTTGAATCTTAAAACAATAAAACATTTAATGTTTTTTTGCAACAAAAAAAAGATCTATTTATTAATTTTTCATTTTGAAATTGTATTGTTAGGTATATAATATAAAAATAAAGAAGAAAAAAATGTGTACTACTGAAATATTTTCTAAGAAAATTAATACCTATTTAACTAATAAAATAAATAAAATTTATTTTTGTTAGCATGTTTAGTTTAAACTGTTTAAATAACTTTATATAGTATATGATAAATGTTTTTATATTGAATTAATAAATTGTTTTATATATATAATTATTAATATTTGAATATTTTGTAAAAAAAATTACCACAATCTAAAATTTCTTATTTTCCTGCAATCCTATCAGGGAAATGGAAACAGTGATACAAAACGCTGTAATAAGTCATAATTAGGGCTCGGAAGTTGATGACTTTAGAAACAATAAAAAATTACCTAAAAAGAATGCAAATATGGCATAAAAATGACAAAAAATGTCCTAAAAAATTGCAAATATTAGTTTTAAACTCATAAAAATACATTTTTTTAAAAATATTTTACTCTATTTTATTATAAAATTCTATATAAATTTATCAAAGCTTTGAATTGCTCAAAATATGACAAAAATGTCCTTAAAAATGAAATAAAATAATAAAATGTAGGTATAATAATATTCACTACAACACAACAACGACAAATGTAATCGGCAAGATAAAATCGGGTAGGTACTAACTTAGTCCGTGGTAATTTTCAAGTTTTAAGTTATCGGCATAATGGTCGAAAAGAAACAATAAGAAGTGAACTAGCGTGAAATCAGTAAAAATGACTAAAAATGTGGGAAAATGACCTAAAAATGTCTTAAAATGTAATCAACACCAAAAAATGCAAAATAAAAATTAGTTATTCAGATTCACATGCTAATGAAACACATTTGTGGCCAGGAGACCATCGTCTAAAAAGTTCTAAAAATAAATGCAAAATGCAAAATGCATCAACTTCTGAGCCCTAGTCATAATGGACATCTTTTTAATTTTTATAATAACCCAATTCTTCTGCTACTGTGCTTACATGCATATAATTATTATTTATTATAATTAACAGTTGGCTTAAATAGATGCATAAAGCTTATGACCTGTGGCCTGTGCCCAGGCAATGTTCAATAAATATAACAAATAATTACAAGTTACAACACAATACTATTAATTAGTTCATGTTTTAAGGTTTATCTGCATTTATTTAGTGAATATGACCCGCAGACCCCATTATAAGATGTTCACATATATAATCACATCCTTTATTCCTAATTCGGAATTCCTATTGACTATAATACCTAAAGTATATATTTTACACAATTAAAATTAAAAGTGTACAATTATCATAATAATGATCATAACACCCGGTTCTGGTGTTCATTTATTATTTATATTTTTTATTTCTTTTTCATTCATCTTGCCGTGCATTCTGTTATCTGTAGAATAAATCCTGATTTGTTTGATAACAGCCACACAAACAAACAAGTAACAACATAATGATGATAATAATAATAATAATATTAAATATACGTAAACCAAACCAACTGCGAACTTCCATCGTTCCTGTATTGTTTTTTTTTAAAACAATTTTCAATAAGTATTTAGTTTTAAAAATTTAGACATTTTGATGGCAATAGTGCTGTCATGTTTCAAAAGATGCTTCGACGGCATCAAGTACACAGAACATACATCCTTTCCATTAATCAACCCTATATGTTTGGATACCAGCCGAATGGGTACAGGGCAATATACATGTAGAATGATTGATGTATGCTTTATTTAAAATTTGATAATAATTGCAGGTAATGAAGTAGTGATTGTGAAAAATGGCACCAGGATATGCGGTAGTGGTGGTGTCTTGTGTACTGCGCCAATAGTGCAAAATAAATGTTACTTTGAAGTAAAAGTACAACAATCTGGTAAGTGTAACAGCTGTGTGCCCTTGTTTTAATCAATTAAATAATTTTATTTATATTTCTGATTAGGAATCTGGGGAGTAGGTGTAGCTCTAAATGATGTAGATTTGTGTAAAGCACCTGGTGGTCACGATCAATATTCTTGGGTGTTGTGCAATGATGGGGCACAAAGACATAACCAGCAAGTGTTAAAAGCTATAGATAATACCATTGAAGAAGGTGATATTATTGTAAGTATTAGAATCATTTTTAAAATAGATCCTTGGTTGCTATAAATCAACAAAATGTCTTTTTTTAGGGTATTTACTATGACCATGTTGAATTAAACTATTCAATTAATGGTCAACCTGTGAATGAACCAATTACAGGAATAAGAGGAACTGTATTCCCAGCTCTATTTGGTCAGTAAAAAAATGTATTATATTTATTAAATTATTTCAGCAATAGCATATGCAGATTTGAGATTATCCATTAAAAATAAACATTAGAAAATATGTCATAGTTCATACATTTGTTTAACATATGGCTTATTATAACTATAAATATAATAAATTGTTAAATAATAACTATTATGTTTTTGGTTACTAGGTACTACAATATGTTCTGTTCGATACAAATTTGGTTCACTTGAAATCTTTATATCCATGCAGTGATTTAGTGTCTAATGAATGGTCTTTAAATTTTAGAGAACCATTAAATTAATCAATTTTTAATGTGACTCAGCATATAAAAAATGAATGGGTCTGTACAAAAACAAGAAAAACATTTACATAAAAAATCTGGTTTAAACAATATTTGATAAGTAAAAACTTATGAGTATAATCTTTGCAAAAAAGAAAAAGATCCAACAACCTGTATAGGCAATATAATGAACTTGGTGCAGTCTGGTTTATTTATTTTCTGGTAAAAAACCAGATAGTTCCAAGAGAATATTATAATCATTAAAATGAATGAATTACTAAATTCTGGTCAAAATACAACATGACTCGAAAAATTAAAGTTAACATTTTTATTTTCTGAAAGTTTTAAAAATGGAATTGCTAGTTTTTGCACGGCCCACTTCAAATAAAATGTTCTAAACTCATTTTCTCAAACAAAATCTCTGATTATAATGATAAAAAAAACAATACAAGAATGAGTTTAAAATATTTTGCCTAAAAATATGATGTCTCACTGTTTTTTTTTTTTTTGAAATGTGTTTAAAGCCGAAAATTGCAACAACTTCAAAAATTCAATTTCGATAGTAATCATTGGTGTTTTTGTAAATCATGTGGTAAAAAAGTGATGTGCGTTGCTGCCTATTGTGTGCATGCACCATAGACCTTACACTAGTATAAGTATATCGTCTATGGCATTCACACATGTTCATAACCCCACTACGGCTAAGCCTACTTCTGCATTATTGTAAACATAGTCTTTATAATAATAGACGGCTCAGCGCTCACAATGTCACCTGACAGCAGTAACGTTGGCATGAATTTTAATATTTGCATAGCTGTTACAAAATGTTTGCTGCGCATCAACTCAATCTTTAAATATTAAAAATAGTATGATATTTTTTTTATGATAGCATTAAAATAGTTATTAATTTTATTTTTCAATTAGTTTTTAGGGCACAGCTACTTTGTATTAAAATTGTGTAATAATTTTTTTCAGAAAATCATTTTTGTGCTGGTTTTGTCATATTTTAAGCTTATTGATCATCTATATAAAATTGATCTCTTTACTATTTTTGTAAAAGTTTAACTCGATAAAGTATTAAATTGTATTGTATTTATTTCAGTGGACGATGGTGCAATATTAGACATTGTGTTGGAAAGATTTTCATATCCACCTTCTAATGGTTATGATAAAATCATGTTAGAGCAATCTATACTTTAACTATATATTGCGTAAAAGCTAAAATGAATAACATAATAATAAATATTAATCATTCCATTAATAATAAATTATAATTTTATATTTTTTCTATAAATTGTTTTATTTTTATGCAAAATATATTAAGCCCATTTGTAAACTAATAAATTTAATATTATTATGTAATTATATTAACTGAACATTTAGAAGGTTTACTATATTAGTTATTCAATAAAACAATAATATAAAATATTTATTAACTTTAAAAAAAATTTTTATATACCAAATAACTTAATCGTGAATCAAAACTATTCATTTAAAATTTATATTACAGACAAGTACTTAAAATACTTGTTTTTCTTCTTCTATAAACAAAACAATGTATACTTTGTGCCTTCTAACTGTTCGTAGTCACCCTAGGATAAAATGTTTCAATTTTAAAACACAGATAATCAACCAGTTTCATTAAAGATAATATTATTTATTCATTTTTACAAATATAACCTACATCAGAAATATTGTAAACCCTTTGAAGAAAACTTATTAACATGTATCAGTATTTTAAAAGTGATCAAACTAATAGGTAGGTAGTTAAACGAATATTTATTATGAATTATAAGACTAAAAAATATTTTAGTGTAGAAACTATGTTAAAATGTATTTTTTTTATTTATTATTATTTAACTGGTTGTATACATTAAAACCATATTATAGAAACATTTTACTCTTCTACTATTTCTAGTTAAAAATGTTATATTATTTGATGTACTTAATACCCACATGTCTATGTGTTATGTGTATAATATATATAATATTATTAGTTTTAATTATATCTGAACAATAAATTCAGAATCTCAGTATATCAAAAATATATTTAATTTTTGTAATCATATTATATCTTATTCTTCAATTTATATTCATTTTTAAAAATAAAATAATCTTTTACTATAATATGTCGATGATAATTATGTGATGGTTAAGCAGCTTTGATTATAAACAGAATCTTGGCAATCTGAAGAAAAATACCTTTATTAATCATACTTTATAAATTAAAAACTTAGATGAAAGAATGGATTATCTGTTGGATACTTTTATAGACAATACAATAAATTATAATATAAATAAATATAATTTATTTCATATCAACTTATACAATGTTAACACTATAATAGTTTTTATACTTAATCAAATTCAGACTCATGTGGACACATAAAATATTCACATTTTAAATATTTTTAACTAATTATTTTACAAGCTATAATATTTCTACGGCATACAAATTACTAAAATATATATAAATTTGAGATATTAACTGTTACGATTGTCAACTTAATGTATACACATTACACACAATTTGATTAAATGTATACATAATTATGCATTTCTATTATATATAAATAAAATATTTGGTAAATAATAATTATATTTTAGAAAATATAATTATTAATAAACTATACTTTAAAACATTCACAGCTATAATTATATTAAGCTTCCTAATAGGTGGTTAAAATAGTTTGGTATATCAGGTATACAAGTTATCAGTAAATTAAAAAATTTAGGTAATTTGAATTTCATTTTGTTAATTTTACAGTCTTGAAAAAAGTAATATTTGATAATGAAGAACTCAAATGATAACTTTGATCATAATTTATCAATGATTTAATAGCATAATGTTTTGTTCTCATCTGATATGTATATTATAGTGATAAATGTTAATTAAATTTAAAATACTGTATTATCTATTTACATTCACATTAATTGTAAAATTAATAAAGATTAAAATTATACTGGAATGGCTTAATTACAGTGGGTAAATATTAAATATTTTTAGATTTATTAAAAATTTCATTTAAATTCTACACATTATTTTCCTTTTCTTTTGATATGAGTATAATATTTGTAAGAACAATGTTCCTTTAATGCCTCAAATACTAAATTATATTATAAGTATATAAACTATTAACTAATCATGTAATAACATGAATATTATTTATTGTTTTCAATTTTTTAAAACTGAATACATTTAATTTAGTTTTAGTATTTTGGCATGGCAGGAACAAGTTCAGGAAATGATAAAAGTATATTTTATACATATTATTATAATATACGTACTTTCAAGTTTCAAATACACAAGAGATTTGTTACTTTTCTTTGTTTTTGTTTAATAAAGAGAGTTAATGTTACGTATAATTTACCTCGTTGTCAGCTGCTTCAGTCTCTACTTCTTTTTCCCAGTCAAATGCAGTTTGACTTGGCAGTTGGCCTAAATGTGCCCACCGTTCTTTAAAATTTGGGTTTTTAGCTCGTAATTTTTCAAATCGTCTATTATGTAGAAAAAAAAATTTTTATTGTGTAAGTATAGTTAATATTAAATAATACAGTACCGAAACAAGTAATGTTTTGCAAAATTGTACAATTCTATATCTAATGCATTTATTCTTTTCACTTTTTCCAGCTCTTCATCATTTAATAAAGATTTATAAACAGCAGATAGAGTTGTATTGTGTTGTGTAAATGTTACTGCAAATCTTAAATTAAATGTTTCTTCGAATATGTACTGATTTAACTGAAAATAATAGTTCTATTATAATACCAATATTTCAAAATATTTTTTTTGTACTATTTACTTTTTGAAATTCAGTGAGTCCAAAAAATGCAATTGATAATAAATTTCTTTTAGCACTTGCTAGCATGACCCTGTTCCGTTCTTCTTGATTCATATATGAAGAATTGTAACAACCAATCAAAGATAGATCTGCTAACATTCTTGTTTGTCTAAAGAATTATACAAGATGTAATTTTAATTTTCCATTCATCCATTTTTAATAAATGTTAACATAAATAACAAGTATTTATGAATAATACAGTAGACAGTAAGTCCCGGAATAATTATTTTAGTCATACCTAAAAATTAATTTTTTTTTACAAAAAATAAAAAATAAAAATAAAATATCCATAAAATAAAGAGTTATCAAAGTTATTAGCACTTAAGGATGCCTCAGCCGCATGTGTGGTCACCACCTTACAATTAATGTACAGCATGGAAAATTGAACGATCAAAATGATCCATTTAATTCTGTTGTTCAAAAAATGTGATTTGATCTATAATAAAATTTAAATGTAAGATTATTATCTAGTGCCCCATGGATGCTTTTATTGATATTTTAATCACAAGGCAATTTATATTTGTTATAATCATTTTAAAATGTAAAAACAATTTACAGTTTTAAAATCCTCATAACTTGCTTTTTAATTATTATATCAATAAAATCCTCCGCAATGCCCAAAATTATCATCTTACCTCAAAATATTATATTAGGTAAACTTCTTCTAATTTTAAAAACAACAGAGTGAAACGGTTAATTGAGAACGTAAAAATGTTATGTTGTGCAATTGCAAAAAACAAAAATTATATTATATGCGGTGTGGCATCCTTTTAAATAATGAATATTAAACATTTTGATTACCGATTAGCCGCTAAATTATATGGACAATCTGCAAACGAATTCAATGTAACATCTGTCCAAAATGTACCATTATAACATTTTGGCAATTCTTCAAGTGATGCTGGATGACCCCCACACCAATGTCTAGACATTCTCCAAGTTGCTCCTCTTTGCACATGTTTGTATTCAGAAAGGTAACGGCTAACTGGATCTCTCAATAAAGTAAGATAGAAATATCTACAAAGATAATTGATTAGATTGAATTTATTTAATCAGTGATCATTATAACTCTAATTACCTTCGTTTAATGGATTTCCCTTCATTTTTGTCAAGTTCGGAATCAACACATCCAGTTAGTTCAGTAAAATCTGCATGGAGTCCACATTTCCATCCAGTAGAATATCGACTAAAGAGCCAATTTTCATTTCGACTAGGTCTGAAACAATAGCATAATTTTCTTTTTCTTTGACATGTACAAGGACGCTGCAAGTCTAAATCTTGAACAAGATGACGTCCAAATGATGTACCACCAGTTTTCTGTATATGCAAAAACACCATGACATCATGTGCATTCATGTCAAAACGTAATTGGTTTTCACTCTGCATATCATTGTAACTCACTCCTGTACCTGTGTCTTTAGCACTTTTAAAGTCTAAAATAAAAACAATATTTTGTAGAAATAAATGTGTGTAAATTATTTGTGACAGATATTATTTACCAGTTATGTTGGTCGATAGAAGATTCATTACTGTCCATTCCGAATAAATTGCAGGTTTAGGGTTGTAGGATAATGAACAACGGTTATCTGAGCAAAAATAACCAAAATATATGATACCAAATAAAGTCAACAATGCAAAAAACATGACCAGTTTCCTTAAGGTAATACGATGTTCTATTTTTCTTCTCATTTGAATGTTTTTCAGCAACCCTTCGCAATCCGATTGCTCAGCTATATGAGTAAAGACCATTTTGTACCAATCATTTCATCCAGTTGGTCATACAGACTCGTCTATCCGGCAGGCAAGTCCTACTGAATGTTTGTGCTGGTAAAGGACGTATGTGAAAAATGTATAGTCCACATCGCAGTAAACAACATTTTTAACATTTCAAGTCGGTGGTCTTTGTTAATCATAAAGCGATAACACAAAAAATTTGTAAGCAGACAACAATGAAAATTAAATCATGAAATATTCAAATAACTATATTTACATCTTTAATCTTAAAAGTTTCTGTAAATTAGATTAACTGTTATCGTAAACTGATAACCTTACAGTGCGATCAATCCGATACGTTTCCAGCACTGCTTTCGGTGCTAGGTCTATGTTTGAGCGCAATTTAGATGGATATTTTGAATTTAGTAGCGCATCGCAGCTCGTTACTGCATCAATATATTATGCGCAGTGCGATAAACAAATGTTATATATTAAGTTGTCTGTAGTTTAATTTTGTGTTTTAATTTTGGAAGTTTAATAAAATATCGGTTTTACATGAAATCCACGACTGTGGACATATTTATTGCAGAGAATTGTTTGATTATTTAGTATTGTTTACTGCTATTTTTGCAGTATTTTCTGCAATGAAGATAATATGGATTACCCCATTATTACTGATCCAGAGTTACCGTAAGTCATGAAAATTAATATTAATATTATTGAATTAAGTTCGTATATCTTTGCTTCATATATTATTATTTATATCTACACTCGTGTTGTATTCCAATAGAATTCATAAACGAATACATAAACTTATCATTTATGTAAAATTGCATATATTTCAACACCAATTGGGAAAAAACAACAAATTGGAGAATTTTAGAATCGTTCATACAGTTAGTACATTAGGGTAAAAATAGTGAATTTCCAATGAGTATTTTTCTTCATTAATAATTATTAGGAAAAACGGGACGTTTTACGCAACATATCAGGTTTTAGATAAAATCATTCCGGTTTTTTTGTTGTAATTCTTGTAGACTTGTTGTAGACTTGAATTATTTATCAAATGTTTATATTCGAATTTTCTTCTCATAGTACAACATTGTTAGTACATTAGGGTAAAAATAGCGAATTTTCAATGAGTATTTTTCTTCATTAATAATTATTAGGAAAAACGGGACGTTTTACGCAACATATCAGGTTTTATATAAAATCAGTCCGTTGTAATTTGTTGTAATTCTTGTAGACTTGTTGTAGACTTGAATTATTTATCAAATGTTTATATTCGAATTTTCTTCTCATAGTACAACATTGAATATATTTTAACTATTTTTGAGCTATTTAAAGGTATATGCAATTTATGATTTTTTTGATTCTAAGTGAATAGCAAAACAATGTATTAGTTTTACAATTATGTACGTTTTTTAAAATCCATTTTTGTTTATGAAGAAATTTTTTTTAGTTGGAAAAATCTTCCGATCACAAACTTTGAAGGAGCTTTTTGTATTTCTGGTAGGTACCTAGAAAATTGAATCGAGGTGATACTTTTGGAATGTCAAAATTAAAAATTCTCAGTAAATTTTAAAATAGTTGGGAGTTATAAAAATAACCAATAAGATACGAAATAATGTGTTAAAATTGTAATATTGTTATTAAAATAATAATTGTTTGGTAACATACCTACTAACAATATGTTTTCACTCTGAATCGTTTTTCATCGTATATTCGTATACAATGTATCATTGAATTCAAGCTTAATACATTCATTACAGTCAAGTGAACTACTTAAGACGAGATATACTTGACACCTGTTAGCTATACACAGCAAAACAGTTATCTACTTGACTATATTTACTCATAATTTTTAGCTTTTTTCTAAAAATGTTAATAAAAAAAAAATCTTACGCTCTGAAAAAAGTTTGAACATTTGATACACTTTTAGATTCTGAGTGGAACGATGAATGTATTGATTTTACAATGATGTGTGTTTTTTTTTTTTTGTGTCTGTCATCACCTTTTAGGACAGTAGAAGTGCTTGGATTTTCTTCAACAGTACCTTTTCTGATAGGAAAGTGAATCTAGTTGGTACTTTGGGGGCTCAAAAGTAAAATTTTTCCAATAGTTTTCAAAAGCGCCGTGAAAAACAAAAGAAAAATTAAGGAAAAACGGGAATTTTTACGCAAAATCTGTTTTCGAGAAAATTGATTTTGGTTTTTGGTGTAACCTTAAAACGAATGACTGTAGATACATGAAATTTTCAATGGTTGTTTATATTTCCATTTTCTATACATGATAACATTTTCAAAATATTTTGATTTGTTTTGAGCTGTTTACGGACAATTTCAGTTTCCAATTTAATTAGTTTTTTTTTCTATGAATGTCAATAAAACTTTATTTGTTGAGTAAAAATACTTGAAAATTTAATACATGGCTCCTACTATATTGTTACAATGACATTTGAAAAATATTAAAAATCCTTAGTCACAGTTTTTTTTTTAATTATTATTTAAAGTTCAAAAATTGACAAAATATGTAAAAATCACGAAAATTAGCAAATTATTTTGAGTTAATTATTCGTAAAAATTTTTCTTTTTAGAACTAAGATTTTAAAATGTAATACAAGATTCCTTATAGGATAATCTATATTTACCAAAAAAAAAAAAATGTCTATAAGAAACTCAAATTAAATTTTTATGAGCGTTTGAAATTCATATTTTTACAACATTTGATATTCACTCGATTTCTCATGTGACAAAATTCTTATTTTATTGTAATTAAAAAACGAATGACTGTAGATATTTGAAAATTTCACTGAATGTTTATATTAGCATTTCCTATATACGATAAAATTTTGAAAATAATTTGACTCTTTTTGAGCTGTGTACAGACATTGTAAGTTTTCAATTTTTTTAGTTTTTTTTTCTATAAATATCAATAAAGTTTTATCTATTGGACCAAAAAGTGTAAAAAATTAATACAAGGCTCCTGATACATTGTTACAATAGCAGTTGAAAAATATTAAAAATACATAGGCATAATTATTTTTTATAAGCATTTGAAGTTGAAATTTTGACAAAATTTATCAAATTTAAAATTGAATAATTATTTTGTAGTTAAAAATTTATAAAATGTTCAACTTTTATATCTAAGGATTGAAAATTTTAAACAAGATTTCACGTAAATATTTAATTCTGTTACCAAAAAATACATAAGCACAGTTTATTTTTATAGTCATTTTAAGTTCAAATTTGGACGAAATTACATATTAAAAAACCTGGAAACTATTTTAGTTATTTTGTTGTGATTGTATATTTGTATAAATATTGTGGGTACTTGAAACTTCTAAAGTATACTATTATATATCTATGATAGTACCGCGGTTTGTTGTTGATGTATAACGCGTTACCTAATGGAATTATGATATGATTAATTTGAAAATTATTAATAATACTATAGATAAGTATACCTAAATATGTATGTCTAATATCTAGACTTACATACCGTCTCCGCTCAGAATCGTTTTTCTTATACAGTGATATTATATCATTGAATTCAAATTTAATACTATACATTATACAGTGACCCACTTGTAACCTATCGTATAGCAGAGCGACATCCACTTACCCACCTTTTTTTAACTATATAGCTAAGCTAGTTCAAGATTTCATAGTTTGATAAATTTGAGTAAGTTACCCATAGGCTATATTCCTATATGGCTATTGGCTATATTATATATTAGTATATTACATAATAGGTACATACGTGAGTGGTGACATGTTATATAGGTAGTTATTATAGTTGTACAATTTTAGTTTTCATTAAGACGTGTACTCGACCGAAACGATTAACATAATATTTTATATTATTATAATACAATTTTATTTTATCACCGTGATGTTCTTACTTTTAACATTTTTATTACCATTCAATATTTATTAACTAAAAATACTAGCAAAGTATAAATGTATAGAAGGATAGTCAAAATACTCTTTCACATAATAATTTTATTTATACTGCAAGGACGAAAAATTCTTATGTGGTTGTTGATAAACAAAAACTTATTATTTACGTATATTGTATATACTTACATAAGTACTCGTAAGTATTTTTGTCATTTTAGAATAATGTTCGAAGTGTCAAGTGTAATAAGCCACTGCAGGGCTTGATCCGGCTTTAAATCACATTGTTTCACAACCCACACATGTAAAAGCCCTGCGGGCTGCGATCAGTCGGAAAAGATACATTATTTGCCATTTATTGCTATTCAGGGGCGTGCTCAGCTTTTTCTAATAGGGGGGGATAAACTGTATCTTGTTTTGTTTATTGTCATATACACAAAATGTTCTTATATATTGATATTTTAGAAGTAGGTTGATATATATTATATTATGATATAATACTAGATATAGAGCTAAACATACTCAAAATTAACATTTTATAAAATATTTTATTTTATATAATCGGACATAAAAAAAATAGATCTAAAGACCTAAAGTATAAGTTCAAGTTTTCTTGGCTTCATAGACATTTCATCCAAGACTTCATCTGGAGTAATGCTAATATCTTTATGTACTGCCAACAACGTTAATCCATTCAAACGGTCCTAAAATAAAATGCAAGTAAATATTGAATGTCGGTTAAACTAATAAGTTAAAGAGTATTGTACTTCAAGCATTGAGTTTCTAGTGTATGTCTTCACCCTCTTTAATGTTGAAAACGTTCTTTCTGGGGTGGATGTTGAAACGGGTAGTTTATATCTTTGATAATAATTAACACAACTTAAAAATTAAAACCAATTATACATTACCTCTTTTTTCGAGAAAAGCTAAACTAGCAAGAAACTTAAGAAAATGCATAAAAAAAGTTCATGGGGGGGGGATATGACACCCTCATCCCCCCCCGTGAGCACGCCCCTGTTGCTATTTGCTAGTTATAACATATTTTGAAATTAATTACTAAAAATTCTTAGTTATTACTTATTAATAAACATAATTCATAATACAATATCAAATTTTAAGTGATGATATGAATTGGTTAATAATTGAGTAGAACGAATTGTTGGCATCTATTAATCCCCAATCCCCTATCCAAAACATCCGAATTCATTGATGGTCATAAAACCCCACTGTCAGTTGTCACTGAAGTAGTGAAGCACCAAAGTAACGCTTAAACACACCACTGAATAGGCACGGAAACATTTTGACATAGCCCGGATATTCGTCAAGTCGGCCCTGGACTTGACTCACATACCCACTGAATTCGATATTATTATATATAGACATAGGTATATATGTAGCTAATAGTTAAAGACACATTATATTACATACATAAACCTTCAGGTTACGACTTACGAGTGTACCGTATATGATAATATGATATACAATATATCATATACACTATAGTACATATTTATTAAATTATACTGTATACAAATATACAATAACCTATATAGCTACCTAAATACTAAATCTTCAGCAATACAAATGTACCCACATACATTTTTAATAATGTAAAAATATAGGTACTTAAGATTTAGGAACATAAAATGCTGGTATAATTTTACATTGCTAACATATTTCATCATACCTATAAATTATAATATTTCACCCTATACGTCATATTAAAAATAAAGTATTAACATTGTATGTTGTAACATAAATTGGACTTCTATATTATATAAATATAGTATTGACATCAGACATTTATATATTTGATATGTATAAATTATAATATTATTATAATAATTGTACTACCTATTATAGTATATAGGTAATATATACGTACATCATGTCATCATAAATAGGTAATACATATTACTATAGGCTATAGCCACGAGTCACGATACAAATAATAATGGTACCTATAGATTATTTCCTACTCTACGCCCGTGATATAGATATTAAATACTAGAGAAGAAATAGAAACGGATATCATTTAAATTATTCGTATCATATAGGTACTATTAACTGACCAATAATTGCGTATGAGTGTCAGTACATTTTTTCTCAAAAACAACCCCACGGATTTCGAACTATAGGTGTTTTTTGCAGATAAATGGAATATATTGATCAAGGTCTCATCTCCGAAAAAATTCGTGTTTTTGATATATGCTAGACATTTTGAAAACTTAATGAAATGCTTAAATATATATATTTTCAATTTTGTTATTATTTGATCATTATTTGATTATTCCAAAGAATATATAATATTCGGAACAAGAGTTTCTACATAAAAGTCGACTTTGAAAATAATGTTAGTTACCTACGTGCAAGGGTGGGCATTAACTAGTAAAAAAAGTTAATTTTTTTTAACTACCTATTTAACTTAAATAGTTAGTTTATTTTCTAATCAACTTATGATCTTCACTAGTTTAATTTACAGTTGAAATAACTTAGCTTTTCTCAGTTGATTTTAAAAAATCCATCAAGTTAAAATAATTTTGAAATTTTCATTTATACGTAAATATTAATATATCAGTATAAAATAAAAATAGTCCAATACAAAAACACAAAATAATTTTGTGTATAATATATTTTATTAAGTTGTAAATTATATATTATGCGAGTTGCAATTATAAATGTTTTTAATAAAATTAATAATTTTAAATTACAAATTGACAATTGTTATGTTTTAATGTTATATAACTTATAATATATATTATGAAGGTCATGTACTCATCTTCACGTATTATGGCATTCAATTGCTATACGATAAAAAATATATTTGTTAAATTATTAATTTGAGATGAGTAGGTATAGTTTAAATTAGTAAATAATAGTAAAGTAAAAGTAAAATGGTATACCTACAGTGTATGTATACCTACAGTGTACATTATGATAAAAGTTCAATAAAACTGTTTTTTATAATTTATTTATAAATTAGAAACTAGAAAGTCACATTCACTCTTTATTTATATTTATACTAATTAAAAAAAAATAAATTAACTTTTTTTAAACTGAGTTAAGTTAATATTTTTGTCTATATTAACTTTTAACTTATCAAGTTAAATTTATAATTTGTTAACTGTTAACTTTTAACTTATCGATCTTGTGTCTTCTTAACATAATTTAACTTGAGTTAATTATTTTCATTAACTTGCCCACTTTTGCCTACGTGGTTAGTCACTGTAATAGTTGCGAATAAAAAAATTTAGCTGAAGCTTATCATTAGATAGGCCAGGTGACTAGGTGCAATAAAATAGTATATAGTGTGGTAAGGTCGTCGGGAAGTGAGCTGTTTCAGTCTCGGCTCGCAGACGAGGGCTGCTGTATCTCATCCAAGATTGAAATTGCCTTCCCGCCCGGCACTATGGGGATTCCCACTTTACCGCCCACTGTTCGGAAAAAGATCACTTTCGAACGCTTCAACCGTCATCGAAAACTAAACTTTCGGTGCAGGTGTGACAAAAATTATTTTAATGAAATAATAAAAATAACACTTATAGGATTACTAATATGTACATACTTTTAAATTAAACACAAAAGCTATGGAAGGTTGAAATGTTCATTTTTGGGTAGGTACACAAATATGATATGGACGATATAGGAAATTACGAATATCAATTGAATCAGGAAACCGTAAACGTTAATTAATATGTAGAATGGGAGGACCGAGGAACCATATGTACCTACGGACTACGGTGTACCGCTATATGACGTATCAACGATTTAAAGGAAGACACTCGGACATTTTATTTTTATCTCATTTCTATAAAACATCGTTATTTTTGTTTTGTTTTAAGAAAAATAAAGAAAACAGATTTATTATTCAAACAAATATATTGTTTTTGAAATACTAAACCCGAGCTAAGCTCGGTCACCCGCGTTAGTAATGGTTGTACCTATTTAATCTCAATTTAATTTACAGGTACAATTGGTTCACATTTACAAGATGAATACAACCAATATTCATTATACCAGAAGAGACCTTTAAGTCCTCGACCATTGGATACAATGGCAGATTTAACCAATGACCTTGGAATATGTGTTTTGCGGGTACCTATGTAGCAATTTAACACTTATATATTTATAAAACCGTGACGGTTCGCTAGCCGGGACGAAACCATTAATATAAAAATCATCTTTACTTATAAATATAATAATAAAACTATTTAGTTTTAATAAAGAATAAAGATTCCAAACAAAGTCAATTAAAAAAATTCACATTTTTGGTGGAAATCAAGGCCAAATTCATTTTTAATAATATTTTAGTAAATTTCTCAATGTTACAATATATTATTAGTTTAACTGTGTATGACATTATTTCCGTGAAGCTAGCCACCAAAATTCAAAATTTGGTAGTTGGTACTGACTACTGGTTTAGTTGACGCCCACCAAGAAAGTATCTTTTCGCCACTCAAGTGTAGTTGATATCAGCCACCTAAATAATATATATCGTATATTTTAAATGTTCTAATTATTATTTATAATTAGTTTTATTGTCACAGTAAATACATTGTATTCCTCAAAACAAAGATTTAAAATATATTCTATTTTGTAAAAATCAATTTAATAAAAAAAAAAATAATAATAATAATAATATTGGGAAATATCAAATTGTATTTATAAATATATTAAGTAATAATAGTTGTAACATTTAAACTATAAATATATATACTATAAACAGAAAAATTAAAAAAATAAAAATATAACTTTTTACTCAGTACCCCCATACATATTAATTGTATATTAATTTACTCAATACTTATTAATTATTATTAATTAATAAATAATAATTATTAAGTACATCGTAAACCATACCTACTTATATTATTATATTTTTATTCATTCATAGAATAATTATTGTTGGATTTAATTATTGATTAAACTCATAAAGTACCTACTTTTGTATTTATTAATTTATCATTATTATTTTAATTTTAAATGTATTAATGTATTATTAAACTATATAAATTATAAAATATATAGTATGATGATTAGAACATCGAAAATACAAGAGATATAAATCATATAAGTGATGGGCATCAACAAACCAATACCCAATATTTTTTATTTAAGTTTTCTTGATTAAACTTGTTAACTGCCATTTATTATCACAAATATTGAAATATGCAATATATGCTTACAAATAACTAACTTATTAGTTATTAAGAAAACTTGAATTAAAAATATTAAATCTAGTTAGTAAACTTTACGGACATACTGTCATTTATAAGTAAACATATAGGTCACTGACTTCTACACAATTATTTTATTGATTGACGATCTTAAAAATGATGTGTTGTTATTATTATAAAAGTTCAGTTTTAAAATTAAATCATTATAAACAATTTTAATATACACAATATAATATATTTTGCGTCCTACTCTTATATTATGTTTACCTATAACTTTTTAAATGGTGCAAATGAATAAACTTCCATTAGTTCCACTGTTTAGCATCTTTAGATTAAAATATAATAAATAAAAAAAAAAAGATTAAAATAACTAAATTATAGGTATAGTTTAGTATTTTATGTAAGTTTTATAGTATAACTGTATAAGATAGTATAAGATATAATAGGTATATGATTGTTAAAAATCAAAATTGATGGTAACTGTACCACTACGCATAGAAAAGTTTCAAAACGTATTTCAGTATTTTATATAGGTACGGTATTTCATAGGTAATAGCTGCTGGTGGTGCAATTGGAAATATTGCATTTTCTCCTTTTGGTTTAATGGCAGTATCAGTTCTACTTTATGAAGGATCGAGTGGGTATTCTGCATTGCAAATTAAGCAATCTCTTAATTTACCTTGGGAAATCCTTACTGTCAGAATCGGAGTTCGGGATTTAAATCGTTACCTTAAAGTAAATAGTTGAATGGTAATGTTTATAAAGGATAACATTTTAATTGACAGATAACATTTTGATGTTTCAGTCATATTTCAAAAGTGATGGATTTTTGAATGGCCTAACTATGAGCAGAGAAGAAGTATGTCTCAGGCCACAATTCAAACGAGTACTACGATTGTACGGTTTTGACGACCCAAATAGTTTTCTTTTCAATTCGTGTCCTGAAAGTGCTACGACAACGATTCAACCACTGCAGCCTATGTCTGTTACTACACATGGTACTGTAGTGACGGAAATTACCCCAACTAGCCAAATAATTCAAGTTTCTACTAATATTACAAATGGATCAGCTAGTGACATATCAACAGTGGCGACTGAACTTCCAGCCAAAGTAACTTACCTAGGTGATGCTAGTTTCACTATATCAAATATCGATACAAACACCAATTTACCGATGAATTCTCAAACAGTCACAATGGTCGTTGATATTGAAACACAACCTCACACAATGCCATTAGAATTATCAACTAATCAAGCAAAAACAACACTTCTTATCAACGAACAAAAACCAAAATCATCTAATGAAATAGAAGTGACCAATAAAAACCCAAACGAACCGTTAATAACTGATGAAATCGTTATAAGTACTACACCTATGACTTCTGACGATCCTATGATGATGGCAGCTACAGTAACTCAAACGAATATAGATTATAAAAATGGTGCATTGAATTCACCAATCAAGAATATTATTGATACAACAAATAATAGTAAATCGCAAACTAGTCCTACAGACATATTTACTACTACATGGTCACAGCATGAAAGTACAACCGATGGTTCATCCGACATAACTACTGCAGACGTATTTACAAGTATTAACGATGAAATTGTTTCACCTAGTAACTCTTATGTTACTTATGCTAAAGACAGTTCGGATATTACGATAATAGCATCAACAGAAATCCCATTAAAAACTACTATTAATAAGGAACTTAACACCGCAATGGAAGACAAATACCTCTTTCTCGAAAACACTGTGGAAGGCATAATTACCACAACTAATGAATTAAAAATAGACATCGACGAAACGACTAAAATTATGGACGTCGGAAGTACATCACAAGTGTTTTCGTCAACAAAACCTATTTCGAATGACGATGGTGCAACTGCAGAAATTGAAACGAATACTGATCTTAAAAAAATAACTGATCAAACAACGCCATACACGAATCCTGAATTAAATAACAATCAAGAAACAACAGTTAGTGAACATTTAATATCCTCAACAGATATTCCATCGACAATCGTGAGTTCAAGCAACGTGACTGAAAATGAAATCATAAAAGAAGCAGAGTCCAATCAACATTATCAAATAGCTACTTTGGAAAAGAAGAGTGGGAGGTCTATAGAATCTAATGATAATTTACCTACTTTTAATGTAGAGTTCGTAGTACGAAAAGAAGATGTACGAAATAATTGCAATCAGACAAGAAAAAGGACCATTATCAAACCGGATAGGATTTTGACGGAATATCCATCAAATTCAGGCGTTTCAATTACACTTAGGGGATCAAAGAAGCGAAGAAGAAGAAGACATTTGAATCAGTGTAATTTTAAAAGCATACAGTATATATTTAGGCTATATTCGGGTAAGATATTACATTAATATAACTTTTTAGATCAAGGATACAATACAAATCGCAATCAATGGTTTAATGGTTACAAGACTTACGGACCTCCATCTGGCTGGATGGACAGGTCATCCAATCCATTTGAGTCAATTAATTTGTTCAATTCTGGCTATCAACGTATTCCATTCTTTACGTATACAGCTGTATTGCCTTTTGGATTTATTTTCGAGCTAAAGTCACAAGTTATTGAGATACCTTTAGATGTACGTATACAATTATAAGTATTAATTTAAAATTTTGAGATTGCTATAATACTAGGTATGGTATGACAACCAAAAATACCCATTTAATTACATTTCATTCTGATAACTGATAAGTATTCAAAAATTATTGAAAGCAACAATAGATCTAGCATTTATGTGTGGTTATCAGCTTACGTACCTAATCTAACCTTTTTATCAACTGCTATTGCCCGGCCGAGGTTGCATTATGATTTACCCATTGACACAATAATATTCTGTTGTCCTTCATTCTGTATGGGAAAAATTGATTGTTGTGAGAAAATATATAATTTGCGAAGTGTTAAAGTTAAGACATTTATAATTATATACGGAGATAATTTATTATGTCCATCCAAATTAATTTTGTAATTTCCTGTCACGATGGTCGTTCATGCAATAAAGTGCAAGAAATAATAATTGTTATCATTAGGAGTTAGAACATACATGCAGTGGCGCTTACAGACATTTTCAGTTGTTGGATGGGTTTATTAATACACATATGACATATATATGATTTTACACAACATTTTTCGTAACCATCAATAAAAATAATAAAAACTTACCTTACATCCTACATGTTTACTAATAATTTAGTTTGAATACCTACATAAGTAAATACTAATTACTGTTATTTCGTATTTAGTTAGTACCTAAATTGAGGCACCATAAATTATGCCCGCTAAATCATTATATTTTAGTATTTTACCTTAAAATAAGTTATATATATTATGTACCTATAATATAATATTCTTTTTTAGTTATATGTACATACTAGACAGAACATTTTTGGGACGAAGTGTTTAATGTGTTTTTTGTTAATAGTACAAAGTTTTGAACTCCAATTTATGGCTATAAATTAATATATTTTTAGCAGCATCTTTCATATTATTGCGATTATATTTTATGCATACTTTTTTGCGATAGGTATAAAAAGTGATGAAAGGTCGAAGGGAATAATGGATACACACACAATTAAAGATATAATTATATCTTTAAACGTGGATATATACACATTAAAATGTTTTCCTGGGTGGAAATAATGAGCTCTAAATACTGTATAGCCGCGTAGGTATCTATAGTATATTCTTTGACATATTTTTTGTTTATTTGTTGTATAATATGTATAAATAGGATCCAAAGTACACGTTGATGATACTTATGCCGAACCATCCGGACGGTCTATCCGAGCTGTTGCTGCTGTTGCCGTCCATGTCTTTGCGCAACATACACAATTCTCTAAAACCGACGGCCGTTCATGCGACCGTGCCCACGTTCAAATACACGGCAAAAGTGGATTTGACTTCAGCTTTACAACAGGTGATTGACCGCTGAGATCGAGATCGTTTTGATAAAAAAAAAAACAAAACTTCTCGCTCTTAACATAATACTATACATACCTACATTATAATATACATTCGTTATTCGTACATATATATACCTATATAAGGAATTCGTACAATAAATTGAGGTACCTATACGTTCATTACTCGGACAAGCAGACCGTGCAATTTAGTGTTGAGAGCGTAGTCTTCCTTAGTTCCTAAATCGGCACAAGGTTCAAGGGCAGAACTAGGCGTCAAAGACCCACCAAGAAGACAGCAGCTTAATCATCGTTATTATTCCATTATTATATTACCTATTCGTTATTTATATACCACTCGTCCCGCATGTACGAAATAAATCTTATGGACTGTGAATACAAGCAATACGAGCCGTAGAATCGTAAGTGTACATGTAAATACGCAGTAGAGGATTGTCAAGGTTAAAGAAAATATAGTAGGTACTCAGTCGCTTACTGTGGAAAAGTGAGGGGAGGTCACTCGGAAAACCCAAAAATGTTTAAATAGATACGGAAAATAGTTCATGTATGTATTGTTAATAATATTGTTATCAATACGTTTTTTTGCGGGACCATAAAATTAACAAAGACCCACGAATAGGTAAGTCAGTCTAAAACTGATCTTTATTATATTATATAGGCAATAGGCATACCTACATAATAAATTTTAAAAATATTAAATAATATACTATTATAATATATATATATAATTTATAATAGTATATTATTATTTATTATGTATTACAATCTTTAAATCCATATTACCTTTGTATAATTCACTGCATGTAAAATAGGTACTAAAATCAATCAACTTTTTAAACTCTTACTTCGTATAATAGTGTAGGCATAACCAATTCTACAGGTGCTTAAAACTTGCGAACCTGTACCATAACTCCCTCGTATATAAAAGTTACGTATATAGATATATGGTTTTGAAATGTATTGTTTTGAAATATTTCATATTAATGAAAGATAAAAAAAATTTTAATCTAAGGCTATAGTCTTATATATATGTAGTCGAAAGTATAGTAAACACCTATACTTAGTTAAGTGTAAATTAACAAAATTATAGAAATATTTCTTACATAGTACATTATACAAATTACATAATAACTATCCATCTTATTTATATATATATAATATCTTCTTTATATCATGATTCGGAATTAAATATTTAAAATTGCTAGAAAGGTTTGAAGTCAGTATAACCATTTAGTAATGATTTTATAAAACATACCAAAAAACAGTTTAAAAAAAAAATTTAATATATACTTTTCAGTATTTCATTGAAATATTTCGAGAAGGGCTTTTCAGCAGTAAACACTTGAAGTTCAATACTGACTATACTGCATGTGTCTTATAGCCTATATACAGCCATAATATATAGGTAATAAGAGACAAGAGTATCAATTAAAATCCAACAATTTCTTGTAGTCTTTTTTTCTGTCAATCAACTTTTATATACCTACGTATTGTACCTAGGTACTCTCATTGAATGTTTACTTTAATTGTAAATATAAATAAAGTGCCATAATAATCGCAACGTTTTTTTCTATTTGCAGGTCGGAATCCATGATGTGTTCTACAGGTACAGGGCGGACCTTTCGTTCATGTCACCGGACGCTCGACTGTTCGTCAGTTCGGTCCAGCAAGTGGTGTCCGTGACGGTGAAAAAGTACAACACGCCACCGGGTAAGTGGTCAGGGCCGAGGTGCGCTAATTCCCGTTTGTAGATATATATTATATATATAATATATCTATATATGTGTATAGAAAATAGTTTATTTTCACATGCAACCAAGCAGGTAATTGTTGTATGTACCTATACAATATGTTATAGTCATCTGCTAAATTCTGCTTAATTGTATATTTGTATTACTTACATATTATGCGTTTAACGAGACGTTTTCATTTACAAATGGACATAATAATATAATATATACCTTCTGTGTGACTGTGTACATAATGTTATAACACTTATAGATTATATTATTATATATTTATATACCTGTAACACGCGTAGGAACGCAAACAGTGACCATGAAAAATCGTATTTATCCGCCAGCCGTTTGAAATCGGATTCGCGGACTCGGGTGTCCACTGTTGTAGTGGTCGGAAATCACCAAAAAACTCTCCACCGCGGCTAATCACCGCTGTCCTTCGGCCACCGCGACGTTGTATATTATCAGTGTTGGGAATTATCTAGATAATTTTATCTAGATAAATTATCTAGATAATTTTATTCATTTAATTATCTTATCTAGATAAAAAAAATGAGTGGTTATATATTATCTTATCTAGATAAATTTAATGGTTATCTGTGTCAATTTATCTAAATAAAATATTTTACTTAAATAAAAAAATTTTAAATTATTAAATACTAGGTAATAATATAACCGAGTATTAACGTTATTAATATTCCATTATTAATAATGAAATATAATTTATAATTTGAGATTTCAATTTTTATTTTTTGTTATTATATTCGAAATATTAAAATGATACTATTATATACCTAATATGAGTTTGCTTTCGTGTAATTGCTTATAACTGGCGTGCATTGCGATAAGCCGATAGGCCGGCATGCCACACAAGAGAAATACCCATATTATTTATAAATAGTTTTTAGTCGTGAGTACTGAGTAGTGAGTAGTGACCCAACAACTGCATGTCTGCATTCATTACCATTTACCAATGTGTAATGAAAATTATATGATATTTATAATATTTACGTTATTAATTTTTATCAGTAAATATCTCTTCGTAAAA
>NC_042494.1:142735777-142738571 GCF_005508785.2 Acyrthosiphon pisum
CTATTTAAGGCACAAATCATTCATATGATAAAAAACAGATACATATTTTTTAAAAATTAAATAAGAAATATTTTAATTGTCAACATGGTTTTAAATTTTAAATACAATTTCGCAATCTGTAATGGTAATATGTTATCAATTTTATTTTTAAAGACATTTAATGTATTATCATTGATTATCAATGTTATTTTTCACCTATTTAATTAATGTTCTATGATTTAAAAAAATCAAAAATTGTGATGTTTAAATCATGTATTACTATGTATACAAATTTCGATACGTCTCGCAGGGTGGGCCACGGCCCACCCGGCCCCCCCTGTGCGCACGCTTATGATTATAGCCCCGTTGGTCGTTGTTGCGAGCCTAATGAGTAATTGTTATTAGTTTATTACTTATATAGGCTGTAATAAACCATACAACTACACCTTCAGATATTCTACTTATAAGTATACAAGTATTTGTATACAAATTACGATGCATCATGAGATTCTTAGATTTCAACTCTTTAGTCTTTTTCGTATATTATATATTGTAGACATTTGTAGAAAATAATTTACATATTATTTTCATTTTCCTAGACTTTCCTTTTTTTAAGGAAACATGTTTCACGATTTTCCAGTTCTTCGTGGACATACCTATCACTTATGCATAACTAGTAACTGGCCAGTGGCGTAGTTACCGGGGGGGGGGGGGGGGTCCACCCACCCAAACAAAAATCTTTTTTATATTGGTATTTGGTATTTTGTTTTGGGAAAATTGTTGTGATAAGAAACTTTCGGCAAACTGCTGACGGTACGAATAATAAATTATATAGCACGACAAGTCGACAAAATTATCGTCAATAACAATTGTATCATAGGTAGGCCTCGATAACTATTACTGAAATAATATCCATTTATAAAATCGACAAAATCAGCGATAACGACATTGAGTGGATTTTATTTTATGAATTATTATAACAGTCTAATATAAAACTATTGCAACTATTTATAACTAATACCAATTTGAAACAAAATAAAAATGACGTTTAGCTTAACTAATAACTTGTAATTTGTATCATAAATATATTTTAAAACCCCCCCCAGAAAAAAATCGTATCTACGCCGCTGATACTGGCTATACATATAATACGTATAATTATTATTTATTTAGAATGCTATGCATATGTCTTTCGATCAGTAAAGGTTATATAAACTTAAAACTAATAAACTTAAATACATTATATAGGTAGACAGCGGTAGTTATAACTAATATGCCACCGTCTCGGTTAATTATTATATATCCACTATATAAGTCCACTACAGTCTTGCATATTATTCCGAATACTTTTTAAGTATTTAGAATATTTTTTAATTTTAAAAGTATTATATTCCAATAAGAAAATACTTTTTACTAACAATAATTATTTATTGTTTTCCTTGTTTTTTTGGAAATTTTTACAATATTACACACATTTTAAAATTTTAAATCAAATATAAACCACTTAAATTATAATGTATTTTTAATTATATGCCTATGTTGGCACTTGGCACTTAATTTCAAATTTTCTCGAAGAAAAGTATCATTGGTTTAATATTTAAAACAAAAACTAAAAAATATGTTATAAAAGTATTCCAAATACTTTTAAACTGGCACGTATAGAGAAGGGTTTGGGGGGGGGGGGGGTATTTATTCCAAATACTTTTTATAAATATTTTATTCAAGTTTGATCCACTATCCCCACGTGCAGGTGGCCAATCTTTGCTCTTTATATTGCTCCTATTTACTATGGCATCAGGTCAACGAACACTTTTTTGGTGTTGATCCAAAACATGACATAATAAAATAAAACATACAATTATGCTATTGCTGCATGTGCAGTATGCGTCGATTATTGAACAGCGTGCCGGTATATAGATAGGTGTATTATTGTATTAATGTATTATACTGTATATGTCTATATAGGCACGTGTAAGTACGCTATTTTATGTCATAGCCTGTGGGCATAATATAATACGATTATTATTACATGTATTTTTTATATAATATATACGGTATACCTATATATATATATATATACATGCATTCGATGCCGTGTCCATACATATACCTACAACATTTTCTTCTCGGTTGATCGGTAAACCGAAACGAAGTAAACACACATTGTCCTCATATGCGACATGCAATTATTAGTCTTGAGCAAGCAATCGATCGGATCGATTTTTTTCACAAAAAAAACTGAGTTCAAACGTTATATTAATATGTAGATACGTCATACCTACATATTATATTGCGTCATTTATGCAGTTTCGTGTACTTAAAGACTTTGTCCTTTATATAAGTATAAATTATAATGTATAAAATATAAATACATATTATATTTGTAAAATAGGTACATATTATTAATACATTTATTTGGTTTGCCTAACAGCTAATATATAGATAGTGATGTAGGTAGGTAGTCTGTAGGTATTCGTTAAGGGGATTCGATACTGTGATTGTCTGTTTTTGTCTAACATATGCGCAACATAGTATTTTAGACGTGTTTTTTGCCAAACATTCCAATTGATCTATTGAAGCGATACGAATTCCGAAAACAGATTTGAATTTGTCGTCAAGTCTACTTGAAATTGACTTTCCCACATGTTTGATATTATTCCCCAAATTCCTATAAATGTCATATTAAAAAAGAGTATTTAAAAATTGACGTTTTACATTTTTGGAAAGGTTAAAATCAAAAATGTGGCAAAGTCGATTTCAAGTAGACTTGACTACAAATTCAAATCTGTTTTTAGAATTCTTATCGCTTCGTTAG
>NC_042494.1:142739088-142752126 GCF_005508785.2 Acyrthosiphon pisum
CCCCCTTAAGGTCATTATGTGTCCATGTATTATATAATTTATGATTATTAATTAATATATAATCTCACGTGTATTATAGATAGCTCATAGCCTAAATATCATAACCAATGGTACGTTGGTACCTATAGGTATGTGTACCTATATATGCGTATACATACGCGTCGAATTTATAGCAGCACTCAACATATTGTTTTTTGGACATTTATCTATTTGACTCTAAAGGTATCTAGCTAAATATTTAATTATATAATATTATGCAATTGCCAATTGTAGCCTACCTATACATTTTATTATGTTCATCTAAGATATAAGACTCTAAGGAGTTATTTATCCAATAATATATTGTTGATGCTTTGTATAAAACTAGTTAAATAATCTGGTATAAAGGGCTTATATATAGCCCAACTTGTAGGGCTGTAGTTTGTATTTATAAACTATAATGGAAACACTTACAGATAAGAACAAGGACCAATTCCACACTTTTATGTCGTTTTCAGGAGATGACGAAAAATTGTTATAGAATACTAAAACTACATTTTTTTTATTGATACCATTATTATACCCTAAGATAACCCAACATAGTAATTATAAACAAGTGTTATACACTTTTACCTATAATTGGCTATTAGACGAATTTAAAGAACAGTGAAATTAGGCTCTTTAGTGCATTTTTTGCCTACCTACTATTATAATAACCATTGACCCGAAGGCTTAAACACAAAACAATGAAAACTGTGTAGAAACTAGAAAGGAAATCTGACCCTATACTAGCCTCACATGTATAGACAGTAATGTCTGTCATCACCATTTATAACAGAGTCGGACGTATTTGTTATAGAGTATTTGTTCCAATAATCACCATCGAGGCAATGAGGCCCTCAATTGAAGGTGTTTTATTTTAGACATTTCATATAGTTTGTACACAGGGGTAAACAAATAGCGAATTCGTAGTACTTTTCTTTATTAAGAGAACGTCAGTGCACTATTCGTTTTCTCTCTCTGGCCCACGCGCAACATAGACAAAATGCATTTACGCAAAATCATTTTTTCTACGCGTTTAAGTAATCTTAGAGTAAAGTCACCTATAAAAAAAAAGATAGAGAATAATATTTTTGAGGGAATGACATATCGATTTTATATTTTATTATTATTTGACTTTCAAAATAAATAAAAAAATGTTGTACATTTAAATGATGTTTAAATTGTTTTAAGAAAATATTTAGACAAATCGATATGTCATTCCCTCAAAAGTATTATTCTCTATATTTATTGTCATGGGTGACTTTACTCTAAGATAACTTATAAACACATATAAAAAATGATTTTGCGTAAATCCATTTTGTCTATGTTGCGTGTGAGCTAGAGAGAGAAAACAAATAGTGCGCTGACAGCCTCTTAACAATTGTCAATTAAATAATTATTTAAAATTGGGGGACGGAGTGGCCAAGTGGACTAAAGCATCGGTTGTGACCATAGACACAAATAGTGTTTGGAATTTTGGGGGGCTAAAACCTTACTTTGATAATATTGAATAAGCTTAAAACAAAATGTAGGAAATGTTTGAGAGGACTTAGCCCCCAAGCCCCCCTATTTGCGCCTACAACTTAAGACGCACACCGGCGCTGGTTCAAATCTCTGTTCACGGGTGGCATTTTTCTTCGGGCAAGTCACGGTGTCCAGAGAGAAGTGCCGCCACCCCCCACCTGGGCATGGCAGATACCCACGGGTGCCCACTAAAAAATCTGCCAAAACTACACACGTGTCTAAAAACCAACAGTACCCTCCCCTACAAACAAACAAAAAACAAAGCACCTGATAAACATAGTTGCCGGGCTTAAATATCAATGAAAAAAAAAATTTTTATTGGAAAAAAAACGGGATTAACTACTCATCACAGGCGGCTTCGACAAATAGGATTTTGTTTGTTCTTTTTAATATCCAAAAAGGTATAACCATAGATGCGAGGTTTTTTATTAATATAATATTAATATTAATGTTGCTAGATAGGTAAGCAGTTCATGGCAAATCTAAAATAGATTTAAGTTTTCTAAGAAAATATTCAATAGGTAATATTAGGTATAAAACTACTCTACACTTTATTCAAAATAAAAAACCAAAATTTTTTTTGACACACGCGGAGTATGGTGAAAACGTTGTGACAATACAGTTCACTGTAGTTCTACAGTTTCACGTCACGAAACACCACGGTCCACGGTGTATACGTAATAGGGTTTTAAAATTGCATGAAATTTATTTTCTTGAAATATTTCATGAATTTTTCATAAAATGTTTCATTTTGATGAAAAATAAAAATAAAATGTTTATTATATCTAAAAGTTTATAGTAGTCAACTTCCAAGTGAACATTTTTAAAAGTTGGTTTATTGTATGAAAGTATGAAATAAAGAAAATATGTAACATATTTACATATAATTTATAAGTTGTTTAACAAATGTATACGGCTTATAACAAATTATATGAACTAGGTATTAAATAATGAGCCCAGAGCCCCTTCGCATCACTCAGCCACATACACACACACACACATTATACGACTTTTGTACACTTTATAATTTCTGAAAAATGAAAATTTTTTCATTATTTCATTCATTGTTGGTATTGACCTCAAGTTTATTTCAAATCATTATATTTTGGATCGCTAATGATTCACATACAACAATATTTTAAAACTCATGTAAAAAAATGTTATTCTCAAAATAATGTAAGGAATATTTTTCAGCACTGCATAATGAACATACAAATATCAAATAATAAATCAACAAAAATAATGTTTTCCTTTAATTCTAGTGTGTAATCAATTTATTGTTTCTAATAATCTATTACATAACATGTATTAAAAAAGAAAAATATTTTTCATAATTTCATTGAAATATTTCAAGTTTAGAACCCTAATACATAATGAACTGTATTCAGTATTGTCACAACGTTTATACCATACCTCGCGTGCGCCAAAAAAAAGTGTCTTATAATTTGGAATAGAGTAAGAGGATAATACAACAATTATTTTTGTTGTTTGTATGTTTTTTTGGTTGGGGGGGGGAATCGGAGCTGTAACCTATTTTATTTTCGTCAACGGATGGTAATGTTGTATACTGACGTATAGATAGATGCCTTAAAAATATAAAAAACGATAGACTCGATTGTCGCTGAAGTGCATGACCGATCGTTGTCTTTTAATTTAGATATTGCCAAGGCAGACAGTTTGTTAGAAAATCGGATTTGTCCGACGACCGATAATTCCTATCCATATTATTTTTCGTATGTTTATATAAAAAAAACAACAATTCGACAAGCAAAAAATGTCCTTAAAGGCAATTATGCACGATAGGTAGATTAAACAATTTAAATATTGGACATTGCTATGTCAAAACATTATGTACGATACGCCGATACATCATACACACGGAAGGTAATGCGAGTCTTTTTTTGATCATCTGAGGCCACGTTAAAGCACCGTGAAAAATATCAGTTGCCTCGAGAGTTCTAGACCATTGTTTTTCGGTAGCATCGCCCCCCCTACCTTCTCTGGACATGGTGAGTAGTAACCAGTAGGTACCTAGTTCCCCCAGGGCTCAGGACTAAGATGCGCCTCGAGACCTATTATACTGCCCTTCTATAGTTCTATATCCAACACATGACGAACCTCGACCATGTTTAAGTTAAACTATGTGAAACTAAAAAACTGTCTGCAGTCATAAATGTACAAATTTTTTTGTTTTCAATTTAGTTACATTACAAGTTTAAAATAATAGTTAATCAAATTATTTTTTTAGTTTTTAATTTCTTTAGTGTTGAAACAATTTGACCTATTGATGTTTTCAGCCAAGTTTTTCGACACCCCCACACGACCCTTATCACAGCTTATGATCATACAATAGCTCCGCTAGTTTTTTTTTTTGTCATTTGGCCGTGTTAGAAGACATACTCAGATACACGTTTAGCCACTGTTTATACAGTATATACTAAATAGTGCAATTATGCAGTGTAGCTTGGATAGATCAAAGTTGTCGCTCTTCGATGATCTCATATAACAATAATGAAAAGTCATTATTCTTTTTTATTATATTTGAATACTAGGATAATTTTTATACTCTTATATTGTAATATAGATATACCAGTCAGTTAATTTTTTATTTTTATCATAAACAGTAAGTTATAGCTTGAAAACCAGTTTTGAAAGATATAATCACCACTAGAATTTTGGTATGCACATAATATGATGATAAATACATTAAAAACATGTATCCCCTTTATTTTAATGCTTATTTCATGATTTTATTTTTTTTATTAATAATTCTTTTCCAATATTTTTCAGTTTATGAAATCCAACGCAAATATGTGGAACATGATTTTGTTGTGTCAAATCCATTTGTCTACTTTGTGATGGACATACATACCAAAGTCAGTCTTATAGCTGGAGTAATTACTGATCCGCTAGCATCACCAATTTGGATTTAATATTATCAGGATTGGATATTGTGCATCTTGCATTAATATCTTTATATAAATTAAGGTTAAGAACAGTATTGTTTTGTAAAAATAAAAAATGTAAAAACTAGTTGTGTCAAAAAACATTTGTTATTTAATAATGTCAGAACAACATGAACATCATTACAAAATAACATTTATTTATTTGCCTTTCTTGGCCTTGATCTTCCTGTGGTAAAATTCCAATTCTTTGCCTTCTAAGATGTAACCATCAGCACGTCCGCATTGACCAGGTCTGCTTCCCAAGCATGCTAAATAATATATTCAAAAATTAATTTTAATGTCATATTTTTAATAAAGTACATAGGCATGTCTACAATTTATTCACAGATGTGGCCAATGTAAATGTCATGGTAACCTATAAAAGTCAGCCCCGGTAAAAATGACTAAAATATTTTTTTAGAAATTGTTGTATCCCTTAAAAAAATCTCTTAAATTAATACATGCTAATTCCAGATTCCTTAACATTTTTATGAACACAAAAGTTATACTCAGACCCTCAAGAGAAGCAAAACCAATTACCCTATGGAAAAGGTTTCGAATCGGGATTGTGCAGAAACACCAATTTTAGTTGGGGCCAGAGTATAGTTAATTGTTATCGAATAACCTAGAAGAGTCGACAGTTGTTTATAGCATCCTGAAATCAAAAGCCAAAAAATTTAGCTCGTCCATATTGCGTGATAATTATTTTACTATTATTATTATCAATTCAAAATTCTGTAAGTAGGTATTGCCACAAACACACCTATGACAAAATATAACATATTTTAGGGGTTTAAAAACATCACAAAATGGTTTAAATACACAAAGCAATACTCAGAAGAAAATGATTCACATTTCATATAAAAATCATATTAACGAGATTTCTTAAACATCATAGTATTGCATTATATTTACAAATAGTGTGGTTTTAGACAATTATTTTAATATTATGAATGGAAGCCTTGTACATAAATATAGTTCAGGGTAACTATGAAAACATCATAAGACAGGATATATTACACTATCTTAAACTTACAATTTGACATCATAACATTTTATGTAAAGTACTTAAAAAAACGCTCAGTGTAACTATGACAAAAAATGTTCATATTATTGACTGATATTAATCAAAACGATTAATATCAAAAATTGCAATATCACCATTATAAACTTAAAAATCATCATGGCGTTCAAAACATTTTTTTTTCTTTAGTATTATTTGATGGTACTTACCTAATAGACGAGAGGTTTGGAACTGTTCATCAATTGAAGCTTCAACTTTGGCAAATCGTTGCCTTTTCTTGTATTTAACTTCAGCCTTTGTTGATCGTTTCTTATTCAATACAGCATCTTCAGCTTCAGTCTTTAAATAATTTAAAAATACAATTAAGATCATGGTTTATAATTAATAGATCAAAAACGTAGTTTACAAAAGAAATTTTGAACATAATGATATATGAAGTAATAATTATTAACTTATTAAGAATGAGGTTAATTAAGGCTGATGATGAAAATATAGTAAATTAATAAAATATAATAAACCATACAAATAAAATTAATATGTATTCATAAAAAAAGAGTTTTTCATGAATCAGGCAATTTCTGTCAGGAAGATCTCTAAAGCTTTCTTTTTCAACTTAAACATCAGAGCGCTGCGGAATAAGTTATGTCCTCATAGTTATTATCAGGAACCGAAATATTACTCATCATTTGGATTTCAATGTTCTATTAAATACATTTGTAAAAGAAATAATCTAATTCTTACACATCTGTTGTATAATGTAACCTACACATTTTGTACAGGTCATAGGAATAAATTTCTGCTCTCAGCTAGTACACGGTCATCACTTATCAGACGGCAATTCCTATCAGAAAGGTTCATCATAGCAGATTCTTGTTTTCAAACTTGACATACATCAGAGCGCTGCGGAATAAGTTATGTCCTCATGATTATATCAGGAACCGAAATATTACTCATCATTTGAATTTAAATTTTATCTTATAAAATAATATTTTATTAATTCTCTACTAAGTATTATATATAATTTAATGGTTATCTACATGTTTTGAATAGGATACCTACATTTCTGCTCTCAGCTAGTACACGGTCATCAATAATCAGACGGCAATTCCTATCAGAAAGGTTCATCATAGCAGATATATTTTTTCAAACTTAACATCAGAGCGCTGCGGAATAAGTTATGTCCTCATATGATTATATCAGGAACCGAAATATTACTCATCATTTTTTTAAAATGTTATATTATATAAAATTATAACGGAAATAATATAATTCTTAAGTTACAAATTGATATAGTTTACTATTCACATTTCTGCTTTCAGCTAGAACACGGTCATCAATTATCAGACGGCAATTCCTATCAGAAAGGTTCATCATAGCAGATATATTTTTCAAACTTAACATCAGAGCGCTGCGGAATAAGTTATGTCCTCATATGATTATATCAGGAACCGAAATATTACTCATCATTTTTTTTAAATGTTATATTATATAAAATTATAACGGAAATAATATAATTCTTAAGTTATAAATTGATATAGTTTACTATTCACATCTCTGCTTTCAGCTAGAACACGGTCATCATTTATCAGACGGCAATTCCTATCAGAAAGGTTCATCATAACAGATTTATTTTTTTTAACTTAACATCAGAGCGCTGCGGAATAAATAATGTCGTCATAAGAAAACATCAGGAACCGATAAATTACTCATCATTTTAATTTTGATTAAATATATTATATACATGAAAAAGGAACTGTGCTCTCAGATAGTACACGGTCATCAGTTAGTCAGACGGCAATTCCTATCAATAATGAAGGTTCATCATTGAGCAATATAAATTGTAATTTTTTTTTAATGATATAAGGAAGTTATCATTTTCATTATAAAGTAGCTTTTAATTTAATAATAAGTAAATACGTACTAATTTTGTAGTCTTCCTTCTTCCAATAGGCAAAGCGTAATGGCCTTCATACCATTGACGGAATGGTGTTGCGTCGATTACAACAATAGCGTTTTTAACCAAAGTTTTGGTTCTGACCAATTCATTGTTTGATGCGTTGTAGACAACATCAATGATACGAGTTTTAGCAGAAATACCTAAAGTAATAAGTATTTAATTAAATTTTGAAAAAAATGTACACAATGTTATTTTATAGTTGTAACATACCTTCAGAACCCCATGCAAAATTTCCTTGATCTAATCTTAATGCTCTGTATTTCTTGTTACCTCCCCTAGTACGAACAATGTGTACACGACGGGCTCCAAGCTAAAAATAATTAAGAGTAATATGAATAAAACTGATATATAATATTAATATTATTCAAACTCAGTATAGCTAATAAAATATATTGACATATTAGTGTAAAGGGTCCTATTTCAGGATATTAATAAGCGGATATATTAGCTAATCATTGAATGTCATAGTTTAATTTATCATCACAAATAGGATATAATACAAAGTATAAGTTATTTTTTTCAATATTATTTGAATAGAATAGTATAATCAGTCAAAAACGTTTCGGTCTATTTCAGGATATTAATAAGCGGATAGATAAAATTAATCATTAATTCTTCAGTATAACTAATCTCATCATAAATAGACAGAAATTGACTTTAGTTACAGCTCAATAAATTTGGAATAAAAAATAATTCCAAGAAAACAAATTAAAATTAATATATAATTTACATATTTTTAATTCATTAGAATATAAAATTTAAAATAAATAAATAAAATTTAGGATATATTATAGGTATTGCAATCTATTATTTATTGCATAGGTAATACTTCATTTTGTACAGACTATTTACTTTACTAATCATATATATATATATATTTATTTAAAAAAAAAAAAAATAATACATATCATCAAGACAAAACCTATACAGTCTATTTCAGGATATTAATAAGCGGATAGATAAAATTAATCATTAATTCTTCAGTATAACTAATTTCATCATAAATAGACAAAAATTGACTTTAGTTACACCTAAATAAAATTTGGAATTAAAAAGTAAATCCTAGAAAATAAATTAAAAGATCTCAAATACCTAACATTTGTTTATGAGAAAATAATATCGAAAATAAAATAAACTAGATCTACAATAAGTGCATATCAGAACGTTAGAGGTGAAAAATAGTAAATATCGTCATTTATTATTCAGTTAAACGTCTCATCATGTGTGCATTTTTGTATAAATATAAATTTGAATATTCGCAGACAAAAAATCAGAACGTTAGAGGTGAAAAATAGTTAACAATATCTTCATTATTATTCGGATATAAGTCGCATCATAAAATTCAGTAATTAAATCAAAGGTACATACAATTACTATGTTGAATATTCCTAACAATTTATTTAATTTAACTAATAAAAACTAAAATACCTACATAATCTATTTCAGGATATTAATAAGCGGGTAGATTAAACTAATCATTAGTTCTTCATACGAACAAATCTCATCATAAATAGGCAGAAATCTTTAGTTGAAACTCATTAATATTTGGAATTTAAAACTAATTCCTAGAAAGCAATGCCTATGTCTTAAATTACAATTTTTTAATAGAAAAATATATATTGTATGGAATCTTTAAAATAAATATTACAGAAATTCAGAACGTTAGAGGTGAAAATAATAAATAAAATCTTCATTAATATTCGGATAGAAGTCTCATCATCTATACTTTAGTCATTTCAACCAAAGGTACATAAAAATACTATATTGAAAATTCCTAACAATTAATTTTACAAATAAAAACCAAATGCCTATATTGAGCATGGATCATAAATTCAGCAAATCAGAACGTTAGAGGTGAAAAATATTAAATATATCTTCAAAAATATACAGACTAAAGTATCTCATCATAAATGCTAGAATTTATTTCTTCTACATACTATGACACAAAACGTTATTTCGTAGGTTCATAGTATTATAACGATAATATTATAGAAGTACATCGAACATGGATTAAATAAAGCATATCAGAACGTTAGAGGTGAAATATAAATAATGAATATCGTCATTATATCGTCGTATTCAGTCATTTGTCTCATCATCAATGCTGTTTAAACATGTATCGAAATGGAATTGATTGATTTACTGGAGCAAACCGAAGTGATCTGCGTATCAGATGCTTGCGGACCACATATAAGTTAATATTTAGCACAAATTTCGTACCTTAGTGTTGGCGGCCGGGCGACCTAACTCATACTTCCTCTTCTTGCGGAGGGGCTTGCGCTTGCCTCCGGTCTTCCTGCGTTTGTGCCATGTATCACGGGATATACCTTAAACGAAAAACGTCGACGTTATTAGGGCGCACGAGTACCTAATACATAGGTATTGCAAGTAGTAATGTAATTAAATTATGAGCGCCAGACGCCGGTAACCCGATCAAAACGAGAAAAAACGGCTGCCGTCGACGCGACATTAATCGAATAAGTGTAGTCCAAAAGTGTAGATCAAATATTTAAGCGGATGTAAACGGATAAAAATTACTTACCCATCTTGTGTCTCTGACGTTAGTGTAACACGACGGGATAAACGAAAAGAATGGCTCGGTCGACTTACAGAATGTAAACAAACTGCACGACGACTGAAAGGAATACAGACATACAGGTTATGTTTGACCGCGGTATAAGTGGGAGGAGCGAAATGTTTAACCGAGTGTTACCATTACGGTTTTTGACAATGAATTCGGGAAACGTTCTTTGGTAAAATTTAAAATGTGCAATTTACAGAGTCGACGACCGTAATATAATTTTTTTAAATTCACGAAATTAATTGAAATTCCAAACGTTTTATATTTTATCAACATTTTACTCACGAAAATCTAACGAAATCAGTAAATCGCCGATGTTTGAGGTTAAGACACGACGGTCATGTGAAATTGCCGATGACGTTACGTACTTCACGTACAGGTTTCTGAAACGGAATACACCATACGTAATATAACTAAATATATGGAAAACACGACACGGTGTGTACCATAATAATATGCTGATATGCCATATTATACCATATAGATATAATTTATTAGTAATGTAAGGATAGTGCAATAATTATTTCTTTTCTTGTGTAATTATCAATTGTGCAAATACAAATAATTATAAAGCGCAGCTTATGCACGTTGACGGTCACCCAATTTCCTTTGCACGTTTCATAGAAATTAGTAATTGACAATATTGTCAGTCCCGTTTCGTAGTCGTGAATGATTTTGGAAATTTGGCGGTTCTTGACTAGCGTACAAATATATTTATGTGTTGATTTAAAATGCCTGTAAGTACCTATATTGAAATATAAAATATGTTCAAACCATTTTAATGTAATTTCATTTTGTTGAGTATATATTTCACGTTGTTTATTAGCAGTTAATCCACAATCCGACTTATTAATATTATGTTCTATTAATATTGAAATAATGTTAAAATAGAAACAGATTGAATTAATTGAGCAATAGTACTTTTTGTTCCATTCAATTTGAGTTTAATAGTTAAGAACACCATAATATTGAGTTCCTACAGTACCTATTAATAGTTACTCGACAGTTAATACATAGTATAAAGTATGAATCTTATTTATAATGCTAAAAATTAGCTCAAATTAATTTACGATGCACACTACAGTTTATTTTGTCACTATTTGTAAATTTATAATTTTAACATAAGTTAGTGAATCATATATAATTTTAACAATTGGGTAGTTGTATTAATATTGTTCCTTTGTATACTTTTTAAAGAACCGTAAATTCACATTTTATGTTTCTTTTTCATGTAGAAAGATTGTAATAAAATGTATTTATTTAGTTAGCAAAAAGTATTCTTCATCCATCTGCTGTAGAAGACTTACGTAGCCATAAATTGAAGCGGCTTGTACCTCGTCCAAATTCATATTTTATGGATATCAAGTGTCCAGGTAATATAATTTAATTTATGTTTAGCTATCTTGTCGTATGCGCTCTACCCCGGATTGTGGTCTACCAGCGAAAATATCATTTTTGTTTAACGTTTTTGATTATTACGTTTTTAAAAATATTTTTCTATATTTTTTTTTAATAATGTTTTTGATAATATATATATTTTTTTTTATATTATATTCTTATAACTTATAACTTTTAACTTTTAAGTTATAATAATAACGTGCAATATAGAAATGCACTTATAAGCTGAAAATTAAAATTAATTATTACATATAAAAAAAAAAACAATATTATCAAAAACGTTATTTGGAAACAAGAGGAAAATAACTTTTTTGAAAACATTAATCAAAAACAATAAATTTTATATACAGAATATATATTACATTCTTATAACTTATAATTTTTAACTTTCAAGTTATAATAGTAACGCGCATTATAGAAAAGCACTTAAAAGTTAAAAATTAAAATTAATTATTCATAATATTTAAATTTTAAATCAAAATTATAATTTATATAAAAATTAGAAAATTCAAAATTATTATGATTTCAAGTTAAAATGTTTTTAAAGTTAGACTTAAAAGTAAAGATGAGTGAAATTTTTTTTTGTTTTTGAAATTTTTTATTTTAGATTCTGAGTGGAACGATGAATGTATTGATTTTACAATGATGTGTGTCTTTTTTTTAATTTTTTTTTTTTGTGTCTGTGTACACGATAAGTAGTCGAAATAATGCTACGATTTTCAACTTCAGTATCTTGTTCGATCAGAAAGTGAATATCGTTGGTGCATTGGGGAGGTCAAAATTTAAATTTCCCAGTAGTTTTCAAAAGCGCTGAGAAAAACAAAAGAAAAATTAAGGAAAAACGGGAATTTTTACGCAAAATCTGTTTTCGAGAAAATCGATTTTGGTTTTTGGTGTAACTTTAAAACAAATGGCCGTAGATACATGAAATTTTCATTTACTATGTATCTTTGAATTCAAGCTTAATACATCCATTACAGTGAAGTGAACTACTCAAGACGAGATATACTTGACACCTGTTAGCTATACACAGCAAAACAGTTATCTACTTGACTATACTTACTCATAATTTTTAGCTTTTTTCCAAAAATGTTAATAAAAAAAAAATCTTACGCTTTGAAAAAAGTTTGAACATTTGATACACTTTTAGATTCTGAGTGGAACGATGAATGTATTGATTTTACAATGATGTGTGTTTTTTTTTTTTTTTGTGTCTGTCATCACCTTTTAGGACAGTAGAAGTGCTTGGATTTTCTTCAACAGTACCTTTTCTGATAGGAAAGTGAATCTAGTTGGTACTTTGGGGGGCTCAAAAGTAAAATTTTTCCAATAGTTTTGACAAGCGCCGTGAAAAACAAAAGAAAAATTAAGGAAAAACGGGAATTTTTAAGCAAAATCTGTTTTCGAGAAAATCGATTTTGGTTTTTGGTGTAACTTTAAAACAAATCACCGTAGATACATGAAATTTTCAATGGTTGTTTATATTTCCATTTTCTATACACGATAACATTTTCAAAATATTTCGATTTATTTTGAACTGTTTAGAGACATTTTCATTTTCCATTTTTTTTTAGTTTTTTTTCTAAAA
>NC_042494.1:142752328-142812017 GCF_005508785.2 Acyrthosiphon pisum
TGTAATTCAAAAACGAATAACTGTAAATACATGAAAATTTCACTGAATGTTTACATTAGCATTTTCTAAATACCATACAATTTTGAAAATATTTTGACTCTTTTTGAGCTGTTTACAGACATTTTCAGTTTTCAATTTTTTAGTTTTTTTTTCTATGAATATCAATAAAGTTTTATCTGTTGGGCCAAAAAGTGTAAAAATTTAATACAAGGCTCCTGATATATTGTTACAATAGCAATTGAAAAATATTAAAAATACATAGGCACAATTTTTTTTTATAAGCATTTAAAGATCGAATTTTGACGAAATTACATATTAAAAACCTAGAATAACTATTTTAGTTATTTTGTTGTGATTGTATAATATTATTCTTGGGTATACTTGAAACTTCTAAAGTATACTATTATATATCTATGATAGTATCACGGTTTGTTGTTGATGTATAACGCGTCATAAGTACCTAATAGATATTATGATATGATTAATTTGGAATTTATTATAGGTACCTATTATAGGTCAATTTTTTTTTTAATACCATATATAATAGTATGTCTTATACCTAGACTGACATACCGTCTCTGCTCAGAATCGTTTTTCTTATACAATGATATTATATCATTGAATTCAAATTTAATACCATCCATTATACAGTGACCCACTTGTAACCTACTGTACAGCAGAGCAAAATCCACTTACCCACCTTTTTTTTTTTTTTTTCGTTTTATTAATTGTTTTTGTTTTTTGTTTTTTTCTGTTGAATAACATTTTTTAAAAATGTTTTCCATTCCTGCTAAAATCTAAATATAATTGTAGAGTGGCAAAACACGGTAGAGCGCATACTGCAGTCGCAATGTTGCCGATAGAGCGCATACGACAAGATAGCCTTATGTTTTACTTAAATGAAATTTCTTATATATTTTCATAATTATATTTCTAGGTTGCTACAAGATTAAAACCGTTTTTAGTCATGTTCAAGAGAAAGTGAGATGTGACGGTTGTCTAATAGTACTTTGCAGACCAACTGGAGGCAAAGGAAAATTGTCTGATGGTAATTAGTTATATTATTTAATTTAATTTAATATGTTTTATGTATGCAATTAAAAAAAAATGTTTAATCTGTTAGTTTGTACTATTGTTTTTGCACTGTGTCTAGATGCCAGACCATGGTATGTGAGATAATGCATGCTCAACCATGGTTTGTAAAATAAGGTACGCCCAGACCAGTGTCAACACTTACATCCACTAATTAACAGAATATAATTATGTACTATTTTGGCATATACTATATATGTCTTAGATAATTTTACACTCGTATAGTGTATTATGTATTTGATTTTGTAATATCAACTTGAAACTATATAATAAAAAAATTTAAATAAAATATTATTCCATTAGGTACATAAATAAATGTGCGTAGGTACGTACCACAACTTTTGATATTTAAAATGTTTAACAAATATTTTTTTCAAACAAACTACAGGATTCTCTATTACATTTTCATTCTTTTTAGCCGATAAAAACAAATTTTACCAACATAATATTATACAATAAAAACTAAAACTTCAAAAATGTAATTTTGTTTAAAAATAATAGTATTTAAGTAACCATGTAATGTTTAATTTTCTACTTTTTTTTACTTACATGATAATAACAGAAATAAACAGAAAAAATTGTCACCTGTCTTACATTTGTATATCCAATATATATATGCAATTTGCGAAATTAATGCTAAAAATATCACTGTTGACACAATACAAAAAAGTTCAAATTTTAAAATATTCAACTATTTTAATGATGGTTATTTAATATGGTGAATAACAAGTAAATTCTGAACATGGACCACACAGAATACGATGACAGTGTAATTGTACCTTGTATTCTTTATAATGATTATGAAATATAGTTCATTATAATATAAAGTATAAAATTATACATGGTAAAATGCCATATAAATGTTGGTCAAGATTGTTTTTCTCTGCAAAAAGATTGAAATTCAGAAAATATAATGCATTGTAAAAAAAAAATGAATTATTTAATATTTAGTATTTATTAAATATATTATATACTATACTAGCATAATATAATAATATGATCTAAGATATATAGTATATTTAAGTTGTTGACACCGGTACCTTATTTTACAAACCATGGTCAGGCGTATTTTATTTTATCTACTATGGTCGGACATTGAGACACAGTGTCATTTTTAAGAGAATAATAGTTCAATGTTTGTTTTCTATTTGATAGGTACTTAAAATTTGAATGGGTTTTATCTGTGTGTATATTTTATTTTTATGATATTTCATTTTTTTGCAATATGAGAGCATTATTAAATTGTAATATTTTACATGCTCAGCTTTCAGTAAACATTGAAATATTGTAACAATTCAATGTACAAACACTGATAGTATTTCTAATTTTTAGTTTCACTTTAATATTAAAGCATGAAAGTATAAGATTGATTCTGTTGAAATGCAAATTTGGTATGTTAGATTTGCATTAGCCATAGGGAGAAAACAAATAATGTGTTATAGTTCTGACATCCTCTTAAATATACATTTTTGATGACTAATGAACCTTTATTTTATTTACAGGATGTTCATATCGAAAGAAACACTAAAGAACTATTTGTATTTAATTCGAAATTAATATTAAATTGATTGATATTTTCATAATTAAAATTATATTTTATTAACATTATTTTGTGTATTTTTATTTTTTTAGTAACTGATTTTAATACAAAATCAGGCCTGGATGATCTGGCGAGATAGGTACCAAGAAAAAACTTAGTAGGCCTAACTCTAAATCTGGACCTGTAGAAAGATACATTACAAATTATAAATAGTATCATTTTAATATAAATAATATTAATTATTAGTTGTGTACCTAATAGGATACTTATTTTCTCTCGTGATTACTTATAATATAATAATTTTTAGTAATATATTACTTATTTATAATATTTTTTAATAATACATAATACACTTTATATTTAAAATAACTTCAAATATTATTTCTGTTGTTATTAAAACCACTTACATCATCTACTACTAAACTACTTACAAGAATATAATATTGCTGTTGAGTTTCAAAAATGGTAGGTGCATACAATAAGATAGCCAAAAATAAAACACTATTAAAGACCAAAAAAGTACCAATGGTACCAGGTGCACAGAAAAAAAATAAGTTGCTCTGATGTATTGGAGGTGGTGAGTGTATGTAAGTAGGTCAGTTTAATTTATGTGGTAAATTTGAATTCAATGATAAATAATTCAAATTGATTTTGAGCGTTGACTGTTTGTAATGATTTAAGAATTAAGATTATGTTATATTTATATTGCTATTAGTACTTATAAGATATTTATAGTTATTAAGTAGGTTGGACTAGATTTTGTGAAAAATAATAGTTTTATTATATTATTTTATAGACTATAGCTGCTATACCTTTAAGTCAATCTGGAAAATGGTATGAATAGGTTCAGTGAAAAATATAGTATACAATTAATCTAATTATTTTGAAATTAACATTGTGTTTAGAGAATGATAATTTAAGACATTTAAGTACTTAACAGGATGTTACTCAGATATTTGTTGTCTCCGTCTTACAAGTGTGTAATATAGCAAATTTACGATCAACAGATCACGTTAGCTCTGTTAGTTTAAAAATTTGAGTGAATCTACTTATAATGAAACATAATGATTCGAAACATTATCTGTGTTTGTATGTGAGTTTCTTAGGATAATTCAGTTTTTAAGTGATAGTTACTATAACTGTTAAGCGCATATTTAATTTACGCCATTTTATATACGCTTAACTTTCGTATATGTATAACAATCATAAAAAACCCATAGACAAACATAGATAATATTCTTACCATCAAGTTTCATAATAGGTCGATGTCCTACTACTGTACTTGTAAGACGGAGACAACATATGGCCGTGTAGCGTTTTCTTAATAGTTAATGAAGAATATTTCAAAATCGTACAATTAATATAATTTGAATGATAATTAATAACAAAATATTCAATATTGTTAAAGGATAAATTGTTATTATATACGTTTAAACATCCAAAGTCTTGAAAAAAGCTCCACTAAACTTTTGTTTTCACTAAAAATGACCCATGAGAATCTTATGATACATTTTTAAACCTTTTTAACTACAAAATAATATTCATACAATCATACTGATGTAAATATGTAATTTCGATGAATTAAACGTTTATAAAAAAAATTGTGACTAAATTTCATATTTGAAATGTTTTAGTTTAGTAAGAACAACTTATAAAAACCTTTGTATTACATTTTCAAACTTTTACTCAAAGGCAAAAAAAAAAAAACATTGAAAAATCGAAAAAAAAGCGGGTAAGTGGCTAACGCTCTGCTGTAAATTTGATGTTTAGAGAACCCTCTGTAATGAATGTGTTGAATTTGAATGACCGTAAAAACATGAAATTTTCTCTGGTTGCTTATATAAGCATTTTTTATACACGAACAAATTTTCAAAATATTTTGATGTGTTTTGAACTGTATACGAACATATTATTTTACAGTTTCCAATTTTTTAGTTTTTTTTTTCTATGAATATCAATAAAATCTTATTTGTTGGGTAAACAAGTTTGAAAATGTGATGCAAGGCTCTTAATATATGTACAAATAACATGTACAATAACATTTGATAAATATTAAAAATGTATTGCCACAATTTTTTTTATAACCATTCAAAGTTCAAATGATGACAAAACGCATAAAAATCACGAAAATTTGCGAATTATTTCTTGTTAGAAATTCATAAAAAATTTTCTTTTTAAATCTAAGATTTTAATATTTGATACAAGATTTATTATAAGTTTGTCTACCTATATCAACAAAAAAATTTCTACCGGAAAGTCAAATTAAATTTTTATGAATGTTTTATAAGTTCATATTTTTACAACGTTGGATATTCACTCGATTTCTCATATAGCATTTTGTTAAAAACGTGTGATTACAATACATGAAAATTTGACTAAATGTTTAATTTTTCATTTTCTATATACCATACAATTTTAACTTATTTGATGGACAAATTTTAATTTTAATTTTTTTCTCTATAAATATCAATAAAATTTTATTTGTTAAGCCAAAAGCTTGAAAACTTAATATATTGTTAAAATAACAGGTAAAAATATTAAAAGTACATAGGCACAATTTTTTTTTATAGTTCGATCTTTAACAAAATGTATCAAATTTAAAATGTAATTATTATTTTGTAGTTCAAAATGTATAAAATGTTCAACTTGTATAGGTTGTAGGTAGCTAAGGTTTGAAAATTTATAACAAAGTTCCACGTAAATAGTTTATATATAAATTACTTTATTCAAAACAATATCATCAAATATACTTAGTGTAATATCATAATAAGGTGTCTGACCGTCTTCGCTCAGAATCGTTTTTCTTATATAATGTTATTATATCATTGAATATTTGAATTTAAATTTAAAACTATCCATTACAGTGACCCACTTGTAACCTACTGTACAGCAGATCGGCACCCACTTGCCCACTTTTTTTTAATACTATATATACTTTGTACGTAAATAGGGAAGGGGGCACTTTGAGTCCAAACTCCAAACTAAATCAATTGAAAATGTTAGGCATACCGTGAATTTATATAGGTATTGACTATATAGGATCAGTGGAGAGCATAGGTACCTACTTATAATAATAATTTTTAGTAGGTATCGTGTGTTGGCCACAATTCACAAACACAATATAAATAGACGTACCTACAATATAATATTGTAATAAATAATAGATATATATTTCTGGCTAAATAGTATGCTACCTAGTTATATTAATGTTATTAGTTACCTACCCGCTACTGTTTTAATTTTGTTCAATTTCAAATTACCTACTATTCTAATTTTTATTTTCTAAAAGTTTTCCCATATTCTTTTTAACTTTCTTTAGTTTATTTTTGTTCGTAAAGTATTTTCAACATATAACTACTACTATTTTTAGATTTATAGACGCACACATCAACAATGAATGCAATTATTAACGAAGGATTATATCTCTGCAGAGCACAGATCTGATATACTTTTATGCACCTACAATGTTTCAACGCACCGTTAAGCTTTATAGAAAAATTATTGAGTCCAAGTTAACGGTAAGGAATTATTTTGGTATAAGTCTTGTTCGACGCACTAAACTATAGATGCCTAAACCAAGTAAGATGATTTTATGTATTTTGTAAAATATATTTATTTAATATAGTCGTCTCCACGACTCCACACCATTTCATCCTCACAGTGTGGCAAACGCATCATTTACTATCGCCGGCCAGCGTCACAAACACAAAATAACTATTAGCACTTTGTTCTAGGACCCTAATAAAAGGTTTATGAATAACTTTAGCGAAATTTAAGACAGGTTAAACAGAGAGATCCAGTAGGAATAGTGAGTGGTTAGAGACTTAGAAGTAGGACTTTGTTGATCTCTAAAAAATAACCAATAAAATGTATTACCTATATTATGTAATAAAAATATGATAAACATAATAATAAATAATAATAATATTGTTATATTTATAATATTAGGACAGTGTTGAATTTTAAATAAGAATCGGGGGAAATTCATCTTTTAAATAATTTAAAACTACTGCTGTTATTATATTATCCTCAACTATTATATACATGAATTATTTTAACCTAACCTAAGTAGTGGTCTATATGTTAGAATAATTCATTACTTCCAGCCCCGGCCGCCACATGGATGGTATGATATCAGGGAATAAAAACGGGTATCCCGTAAAACATTTTATTCGGTTTTGAATTCAAAACTCATAACCCGCTAATAAATTGACCCATTCTTATACCCGTAACCCGCAAAACAATATTGCACCAGGTTTTGAACGCTAAACCCGAACCCACGACCTATTTTTTTACCCGGTTTCTAATACGAAACCCGTATAGGCATCCTCAATATTTTAACCCATTTTTACTCCTCTTGGACTTGTAATACCATGTGACGAATACAAATCCCCCAGCTCCAGCTGCCTAGTTCGCCTTTCCAGAGTCTGAAACACGTACTAAAATTCAACGCTAGTACCTAAGCCGAAAATGTGCGAATGCCGGTGCTGCAAAAAAATAAAAATCATAAATTAAAACCTATACTAAACGTTCAATTCTATATTTATTTATTTATATTATAATATGTTTTATTGATGTATAAAACGCATATTATTATGATACCGATCTATGTAGGTAGGTACCTAAATTATGTTATTTTAGTAGTCAACCGGCGTTCGCTAGCTTGATCTCACCATAGGGCACGGACTAAAATAATATACCGTAAAATGGAGTAACTTTGATAATTTTTTATTTTAAGGATAACTTCTGTAGTATTAACGATACAACTCTCAAAATTAAATATTAGTTACAGCTAGTTATGATCAATATTTTGACATTTTAATTTTTAAATTTCTCTTGAATGTTATCTTTTCAGATATCAATCTTTTTAATATGCTATCAAAGTTACACAACATAGTGGGCAACTTTGATACCTATATATTTCTTAATGTGATATCAAAGTAATCCCATTTTATGAAAAAAAAAAATGTTATTACCATGGTACTCTGGTGAATAAAAATATATGGTTATCAAAGTTACCCCATTCTACGGTACCTAGTACCTATATAGTAAATATATAATAATACCTATACTTTACTACCTATTAGTAGTTAGTATATCTTAGTCCGTGGTTCTCGCTTACGTTGTCAATTAGGCCTACAGGGGACACCTCAATAAAAAAAACGCGCCACGTAGGGTAACACCTCATGCTTTTAAACAACATAATAGGCGATGTGATATAATGTCGTTTAACAAGCATATTTTGTGGTGTGGAAACTTACATTCAAGTAATAATTTTGACTCCTCAAATTAACAATTAGAACCAATTTTTCCAACAAAAACAACCTTCTAAAATTGAAAATCAAATCATTTTTCACTGCTCCAAAAGGTCATCAGTTATCAGACTCCAGGACATAGGAGGACCAAGCCCGGATTAAGACATTTTGAGGCCCCTCTGGGCTTAAGTTTTAAAGAGGCCCCTGTACCTACGAAAAAAAAACATTAATGTATACGATGTGTTCCGGGGTGGACTGGTGAAGTGAGCAGCTGACGTCATATGAAAGTATACCAAAAATGATGATGAAATACCCTTAAAAGATTGCTGCTAATTTTTTTATTTTAAGTTATGGGCAATTAACTTTTTTTTATCAAAACCATACATACCTACCATACATTTTTATAAGCATTTGTTTATGTATCTTCAAAAGTTTCCAACATTTTGATGTAATTTATTTTTATTTTAAAGCTACCTATTTAATTGTCCTATCAAGTATCAACTAACATAGGTATGCCATTAAACCAGGAACGTGCTAATAACTTTTATTAAATTAAAAAAGTAGAAAAAAGTTAGCAAAAATTAGAATTTTTCAAAGGAAATCGTGTATTATTCCAAATAATTTATTACCTACTTAGTATGGGTTTTTCGGTTTGTGTATTATTCTACTAAATTATAATGGATTATACAGAATAATACCTAGAATACCTCGAAAGTTTGGTTTTTATATCTTCATATTAATCGTCACAATCTTAGTTTTCTTAGAATTGAGTATCGGTCGTTAATTGGTCGTCAATCGTTTAATTTTATAATATTCGGTAAATTTGAGTTGTCAATTTGTCATAATACGAAAACCAAAAACTCATAGTTAATAATAAATTGTTTGGAATAATGCACAATTTCCTTTTAAATACTAAATTTTGCCAGATTTTTTCTACTTTTATAATTTAATAAAAATTTTTAGAACATTCCTGGTTTAATTGCGTATGTTAGTTGATACTTGATAGGACAATTAAATAGCTTTAAAATAAAAATAAAATTACGTCAACATTTTGAAAAGTTTTGTAGAAATATAAACAAATGCCTGATACGCATGGTTTTGATAAAAAAAAAAAGTTTATTACCCAGAAGTAAAAAAATAAAAAAGTTAGACTCAATCTTTAAAGGGTATTTCTTCATCGTGTTTCGTATACTTACTTTCATGTGACGTTGGCCGGTCACATTACCCTGGAACACATTGTGTTATTTGTGTATATTATTTAATATTAGGTACCTGATATAATAAATATTTAATATAATATATAGAATATAGATATTAGGTATATTGCAATAAAATAATAATGAATAATGTATCACTTTATTTATAAACTAGCTGAACCCGTGCACTTCGTAGCCCGTTAAAAACCCTACCTCTTATATGTATTCAACTGTGTGTTAATTGCTGACCCGGCAGACGTTGTACTGTCTTAATTATGAATATTGAATTCGACTTGGTAAAATTAATGAAAAAAATATTACAAAAAAACGTTTATTATTCTAATTTATTATCATATACAACATTTTTTTTTTTTCTTGTATATGAATATGAGCGTATATCAGTACGTATATTCGTACTTCCGCAATCGATAAATAAAAGACCAACACTTTTGTATAAAACAAAACTTAAAACAAACAAAATTATTCCATAATTAATAAAGAAAAAATGCTAGTTATGAATGAATTTTTATTATTATTTTCGATTAATTACACATTATGTTGTTTACTTACAAAACAGATTTATCCTGAATTAATACTGTATATTTATAAGGTTTCATTTTGTTATAGTCAGACACACGTCATATAGTTATGATACAGTCTGTTAATCAATTTAAAGCTTTCTGTTTAAACTATATTTTTTGTTTTTTTTTCTGGTGCATAAATAAACAAAGATGGCGGTTTTCCGACGCGCGAACATGCTACGTATAATTGTCCATGCGCGAAACAGGGAAACTCCAAGTTTATTCCGCAAGCTTCCAACGACTGGCCTTGAGATTTATTTATGGTCATCGCAAATGCAAGACGTATTGGAAATTGTAAACGTTTAAAATCAAATGGTAAATCCGTTGGAATCATCGGTATACGTAGGATCACGGTTTAAGATATCTTAAACCGTGCGTGGGATCAATACATCCTCTCTTTTGTATTTTCCTTTTATGATTGTTGCTTCAATGACGTTATTCATTACCTTTTTCACAATCAGTCTTGTTCCATTGCACAGTCGAGGTTGATTAATGTTACGCAGCATGATGACAACTGATCCTACTTTTAGCTGCAAATTGTGAAGTGGTAGTCCAGGCAATTCCAGTGAATTCAAAAACTCTGTTGGATAGTTGACTACGTCATCCTGGTTCATAACGTTCTCGACTGATTTGAAAGAAAAGAACTGTCCCGGAATAAATTTCTGAATACATTTTCTCATTGAGATCATCGACATCTATATTTCTCGCCGCCAATATTGCTCGTTCACCCAGCCAATTATGGTTATTTAATTGTTGCGCTATATCTGGGAAAACACGATGAATAAGCTCCTCTTTTGAGTCTGTGATGTGACAGAAATCTGTGGGTATTCTGATAAATGCGGTCGTGGAGTCCACTTCAACTTTATTATTTCCAATGTCTAACAACTGCTTCGCAAACACATTAGCAGTTTCATCTTGTTGCAAAAAAACTCTCATGTTAGTTGTTAATTGTATTGTCTTTAAGTACCGCCACAAATTCGATGATTTCAGGCATGTGTTTAGTTCATCAGCAACAATCTTGGAATAACTGGAAGTGTCTGACGAAAATCATCCGACAAACGAATCATGGCTCCACCAAAAATATTTTGGTTGTCACGAAGATCTTTCAACGTTCTGACCAGTGCCTCCAGTGACCTCTTATGGGCCATTGTGCATTCATCTCAAACAATCAATCTGCATACCTGTAAGATCTTGGCCATTGCGCTATTTTTGGCGATGTTGCAAATTGGTGTTTCGTTTATTTGCATGTTTATTATTTATGTGTTTTATTTGCATTAACTCGGTTAGCACGTGAATTAGCTCTTCGCGCATTTGATTGACTGCGACAACCTATGTCAGGTCGTCTTTTCCTCGTCATCGTAAATTGTAATTGATGAAAATGAAAAAAGTTATCTTGTATACTTCATTAGCAAAATCATTTATTTAAAAAATAAAAATAAAATAATAACAACAATACAAATCAACAAACATACCCGATTAACCAATAGTAACCAATATACAATACACTATTATTATTTTAATTTTAAACTAATTTTTTTATTATTTAATTAATTTTTTTTGTACAGATGGCGCCACTATTGAATTTTTTTACATTGAAATTTTCTGTTTTTCCGGTGGATTTTCCTATAATTCTCGATCGTTCCAAGCTTCTCCGGGCAATTACGAACAACTTAAAAAAAATTCGAGCAAAATCCGTCCGGCCATTTTCGTGTTTAAGCGAGACAAAGGAACAGCAACTCATTTTTATGTATATAGATTTTAATTTACTAATTTACAAGCTTTTTTCCTAGCTAAATAATCATCGATTTTTTTTTAGGTGATTTATGCAGTGTTATATATCCTATTACGAAAAAAGTAATGGACAAATCAGAGGCCCCTAATTAAATTCTAACTATCAAAGCCCGGGGGCCATGCCCCCCTTAATCCGGGCTTGTAGGAGGACAACAAAAAAAACAGTGTATAACCAATATTGCCCTGAGTGAATCTAACAAGTGGTCTAATAGAAGTTATTACTTACCTATTAGGACCGGAAAAAATTGGAAATTTTGATGAGTCCAAAATCACTCAATCTGGAATCTGGATCTGTATAGAATATGATTACCTATAGTTTTGAGCATTAATTATCTATAAAGATTAATTGTCTAAGAATCAAATAACAGTCTATATTTTATTTTTTGCACTGGTTTTGGTTAAATTAAATATGGTAATTAATGATTATACACTAAGTACTAAATTGTAAACGGTTACACTCAATTCAGTGTTTAAATCAAATTTTTTTCTGGCATTTTCGTAAGTCGTAATTTGCACGCATTTAATGATACTGTGTCATGTCTCACGAGTTCATACTTCATAAATTATAAGTCATGATGTCGTTATGATTATGGTATTATGTATATGTTAAAATACTTAATTGGTATTTGGTAATTATTGGTTAAAGCTATTTGAAGACTTTTATTTTAAAACAAATTAAAGTATAGATCATCAGCCAAAAACCTAAAAAGTGAAAATAATATCATATATAAATATGTCATATTGTGACTCAATATGAGAATGAGGCACAATTATTAATTGGGCTTGAGTAGTTCAGTAATAGGCACGGTCGCACGGAAATCTTAGTCGCCGTGGTAATAGCATATTAATATTGCTAATATCAATGTATCATAACAATTTATTTTGTCATGGTTAATATATTATATAATAATATTGTTTTATGATAATATTACTGACAAATGACAATTGACAAGTTTATTCAATGAATTATTTTTAGTTTTTCCACAGAATTTATTCTGTGGTTTTTCTATTGATTATGTTATCGCGATTCTCGGGCTTGATAAGAATTTGATAATTCGTAATAATAGATTAAAACAAATCTAAAAATGATTTTTGTTCTTTAGTTATGAAACGTTGCAGTAATTATTATAAATTATGATTTAATTTCAATAAATTCCTACAACCGCATTTATTAGTTTTATTGATTGGGAATGAAGCGACGAAGAATGTCTGCAGAATGTGAAATGGATCATTCATATGCCATGCCTAATGTTGTGAGTTACCTATATCATAATAATTATAAATTGTCAGTACCTATGTTGTGATTTTTAAAACTATGTACGTTCCCATTTAGAATGATAATTCAAATGCACTGTTGAAAAAAATTCAAAATGTCTATGCCAACAAACTTTTAAATGATATTACCCTTGTTGTGGGTGGAATATCGTATCCTGCTCACCGCTTCATGTTGTGTATATCCAGCGATGTGTTTGAGGTGATTTTCAGTGCAAAATTAATTAAAATGTTTTGTAGAATTTTAAATATTTATTACATTCACTTGACAGACTATGTTAATGAACTCAGCATGGAGTGACTCGCATCAAGAAGTCATTGAGCTACAAGAAGTGCCACAGTGTATTGAAGTATTTCCAGTTTTTCTACAATATTTTTATACAGGTGTAATAACACTTGAACAGTCTAATATTATGCCAGTGCTAGTGTTGGCTGACAAGTATAATGTCAAGGTATACAGTACAGTTAATAGATCAATTTTGTAAAAATTACAATAATTTAACATAATATTTTAGGATCTTACAGCACTATGTGTTGAATATATGTGTGAACATATAGCTGATGCTGCAGACCAGGGTCAGTTAGTAACTTGGTTTCAATATGTATTGTCATTAAATCAACCAACTACAATTAACGTAAATATTACTTTGATCTATCTTATTTGATTTTATTATTATATAAGATAAAATATTGTAAATTTCACATTTATGATTATATTATGATTTTATTCCTAAAAAGTATTTATTTGGATGTTGTATTTTTTTACAAATTTCTGATAATATTTCAATTTAATCTTACATTGATTTTGTTGTTTAAATGAAGTATGTTTCAATTATAGTTTATGATTTATAAAGTTTAATTAAGTACATCAAAGGAACTGTTCTGTTTTACCAGACACCCTATTTAAATATTTTTTTTGTTTCAATGTTTCTAGTTAAGCATGCTGAAAACGATGAAGAATTTGGCAGTTGGACTTAGTTTTAAAGTTATAGTTAATTGAAATGTATAGTATTTTCATATATATACACAGTGTGGTCACTCGCTTGCTCGGACAATTAAAATCAAAAAAATCCCTCTGTTTGATATGTCTTAGACTTCAAAACTAAGTGACCGCCAAATTCTGACTCCACCATCATTTTCAACATACTTAACTATATATATTTAAACAAAAAAAGGGTGTCCGATAAATTAAAAAAAAACCGTATTAAGAATAATTTATATAAATTTGTTTCAGGCATTATATTATTGTAAAATTTGGCAAGACACTGAGTGTATGGATATTAAGCCACCATGGAATAAATTACTTAAAGTGAGATTATAATTTTATGTATTTTTTAAAATAATTTTTATGGATAAATGATTTGTAATTTATATTACCAATATAGAATAATACTAATACAAATTAAACAATTAGGCATGCAGAAATTATATAAAATGGAATCTTGATTCTTGTATCAAATGCTTCAATACATTTCAATGCGATATTCTTGTTGGTCTATTGAAACAGTCTGATCTTGTGATACATGATGAAATGCAGTTGTTTGGGTAAATGTTTTAATTTAATTTTAATATTACCAATGGTACAATTAGCTTACAAACCTTGGAGGAGAGGAGGCAGATCCCCACAATAATATTATCAACCAAATGTTCAGGGGCTCTGCCCTGCAACACTTTAAGTCATATTATAGACATTATACACTTTACGAACAATTAACTGATAAATGTTATCCTGTTAATTTATCGTGTATTATCTGAATATGTGCAATGTGTTTTTGAAGTTAATATATTCTAAAATCTAAAATTAACTACAGGTACCTCCTACCTGCCACTTAACTAAATGTGAACAACATAAAGTAAAATGTTTTATGTTTTCAATTTGTGATGAAGTCAAAAAAAAAAAAAAATTGGGAGGACCCTCAACCACTAATTGTGCCACGGAATATTAATTATTGATTTAACCTGCAATATATTATAATATATAAATTGTTCATAGATGTGTTGCATCATGGTTAAACTACCAGTCTGCAGAAAAACTTCTCGAATGCAATGATCCAGATACAATTGAAGATTACATGAGTTCCTTAACAGAACATGTTATGTCATTCATTAGATATCCAATGATTCTTCCTAGACAGATGGCCCAATTGTTAATGGTACCTGTTGTCAAACAGAATAAAGACTTTTTTGTTGATAAAATGGCTGCAGCCATGGAGTACAATTTGGTTAAAATGGGTATATTTTTATAATTAATTTAATTATTAGCATATTACTTTTATTACCTCATTTTCTTTTTCAGAAAAACGATCAGATACTGAACATATATTAGAATGTACACCAAGATTGTACACTTGTGAAAGATGGGGAAATTCTTTTAGAGTACGCACAAAAACTATCCCAAACTACCAATCTATAAAGCGAGACATTGTGACCCGTAGCAGTCTTTTTGACCGAGAACGAGAAGTTGACGAAGAATCTAATTGGGTCAGCACAATTACTATTAATAATAATTATTATTATTTAAAATTCTTTTTTTTTTTAAACAGGAAATAGAAATGTACTTGAAAGGTATGTGTTTTGGCAAGGCAATGTTGATGTCTTGGCGTGGTTCGATAGAGTTGCCAGAAGTAATTATTAAAACTGTGCGTGCAACAATTAAAATGAAATTACGACCGGAAGATATCGGAAAAGTTGCTCGTCATGTCCGTGTTGCCATTCTGGTGTACGCTGTTCAGAATAAAATTGTTCATGTTGTGACTGTTGTACAAAAGGTTGTATTGTTTGACACTAATCAAAATCTGATAACTATCGATGATTTGATGGTGTATGATGCAGTTAATCAACCGACAATTAATGAAGACTTAATCCACATTAATGATACTAATGTCTCATACTTTATGTCAGACAGGATTCCATTAAAGTTCCATGTTATAATTACTCCTATTATACCTGGTCTGACTGATACTCATATTGGAACTAGAATACAACATGTACACATTTAACAGATTTTAAGTCAAAGGAGTTGTATTTTTTTGTATTTAAGTTTTGTTTTTGTATTAAATGTTTCTGTGATAATATTCTTTACCCAATGTTGGTATATATATATTTTTTTGTAAATAATTCTGTTTTGAAACTATTAAAAGCAATAATAGTTAACTGTTGAATTGTAATTACTTTTGAAAAATAAAAATTCTTTAATTCATAATTGTCTATTTATCAGACTTTTTTTGTACCTATGGCTTTAAATATTAATACTATATATGATTATTAATTAACTGTTAGTTACAATTTTGTAGATAATTATTTTTTAAATTTCATGAACTAGATCTGGATTTAATTTGACTGATAAAGGAGTTTAAATAAAAGTAAAATATTAATTTTTAGAACTCATTTTAACGATAAGATTAGTATTATAAAAAAATGCACTGTATTCTGTAACAACTAAAGTACTCTTACTTCTTAGTAATTTTAAGTTTTTGTTAATTAAACAAATGCTACAAAAGATAAACTACACATCTTAAATTAATTAAATTATTAATCATTAGTTTCATATTTTACAAACGACTCAGTATAAAAGATGAACTTCACTCACTTTTATCAAATAGAATATGAATTAATACAATATAAACAATTTTTAGGTTGTTTACTTGTTTATATAAAATTCCTTTTTAGTACTTTATTGTTATTGTATAAAAATGTTGTCTACATGGTGGAACCGATAAATTCATATAAAAATTTAAAACATGAACCATGAACGACTTCGTTTTTGTGAATTGAATGTGAACAAATTCAATTTTTATGAGAAATATTGGAACATTGCATATTTATTATTTATAGATATTTTACCTTGAACCCAGAATTACAATACGCATTTCATTACTCTCAGATATACATACAATATTACTATTGCATACTACAATTAATACATGTAATCTAGCTATGTTTTATATTTGAATATTTTTATTGGAAGTTTTATAAAAGGAAAATCAATATTTGTATGGTGAATTCATATTGGTTTTATTTTCAAGTTAATTGTTAACAAAAAGTAATAAACTTTTAACAAATAAAAATCAATATTAAAAAATTTCATTTCAATAAATTATAAAAGCGCTATTATGTAGTTTTGTTGTATCACAATATGTCAATTATATTATGTATATCTTAACATAATAATTATTGTGAAATAATGTTTGTTTACACAGTACCAATTACTTTAGACTTTTTATTTATATGTCCAAAGGAGGAGTATTAATCCATATTATGTAAACACGAACCTTATCACTATGTATTTCACAGACTCAGTACTAGAATATTGTACATTTATTACAATAGGTATGCTTAATTATTTGTTAATTAATTAATTTAAGCTAAAATAATATATACTGGAGCCTAGTAGCCAGAGAATCTCTAACTTTGTTTATTGCGTATCACTTACATGTATTAAGGATGTGTATCATGTAACCAGTGGCTATGCCAGGATTTTGAAATGGCGGGGGGGGGGATTAAGTATAAATTAAACAAAGTTTTTACTTTTTACAGTTTTTGTATATAAATAATACATTTATTAAGGGAAAAAATGTCAAGGGGTAGTGGGGTAAAACCCTCTGGCTACACCACAACTACGTGTACCACTAATGACTAAAATTAGAACTATTCAAAATGTTAATAATATTATATTATATTTTATTAATTAGTACGTTTATTTAATGGCATTAATATAGTTTAGGAACCACGGATACTTGAATAATAAATTACTGATAAATAAAATAACTCAACGTATTTGTAATAAAACTAATATCTGTGAATTGTTTAACTATTTTAACATCATTTTTATTATATAAATATGCTGATCATTTCATAGAAAACATAGCACACTTCCACTCTATAGAAAATAATTTGTTTAATACTTAATGACACATATACAATGGCAACTATCTTAATCTTAATATATAACTATATTAGACTTACATGAACAGTTTTTAACATTTTTTATGTAACAATAGTGAAATTAGGCAAAAATATTTTTTTTTAAGTCACAGCTATTAAAATAAAATATATTTTTTACCTTAATTTCCTTAGTAATAATAACAGCTTTGGAGTCAGAGAGTCAGAATATAATGTATAATAATGTATAATAATTACAATTGACAAATTAAAGATAAACAAAAATATATTATTTTTAAAATACAATAATTTAATTATTATTACTTATTAGTTATAAGATTTAGCCAGTGGCATATCCAAGGGGGTTGGTTTGGGGGTTATGACAATATACGTACAAACTATAACTTTGATTTTAACTAACAAAACTATTTATACAATATGTCCATTATGATCAATAGATAATTTATTATCATTATCTATGAATCATAATTCATAATAACCATAATATATAAATATTTTTGTTGAAATCAAAGTTATAGTTTGTATGTATATTGTACATTTATAATTAACAACCCCCTTACAAATTCTTAACCACGTGACTGGATAAAGCATTTGATTTGTGTCAAAATATGATATAAAAATAAATAATTCACATTTATAGACAGTGGGATGAAATAGAATGTAACGGAATCACATTTTAGATTCAGTAAATAAGAAACACAAACATGATAAATTAATTTCAGTCAAAATGTAGGTTATTATTTAGAAATGTAGCAATAAAGGATATCTAGTTGAACAACTAAAGGAATAACCAGAAAGAAGGAATGGAAATTCATTAGGTTGGATTCAATAGTCAAATGTCAATGATCCTAGTCAAAATATGGCTATATTTCTAAGGGCACACCAGTTCAATAGTTTAAGGGAATTGAAATGCTTAAAGTACATGTTCATCATAAATTATTAAACAAATTTAAAGAAGAAAATAATAAATTTTAAAAATCAGTACAAAAATATACAATATATTAACAAATAGTTTTTTTGATACTAAAAAAAATTGTCAAGATGATAGATATCATAAAAAAGATTTTCATATGTTTTAAAGAATAATAATAAATTCAATAACTTAATAAAAAATGTTAACATTTCACGTCAAAAATTAACTTAGTATTTAGTAGGTAGCTACACAAATATGTTTTTTGTAATGTTTAATCTAATTTTTCTATAGTATATTATACTGTACAATATAGCAAAATGTCAGCAAACAAATAATAAAACAAAAAAATTTACTTTATGATTGTATATTGTCTCATTTCTACTGTGCTAAAGTTACCAATGAGAAGATCCCTTTTTTCAACCGGCGAGTGTACTTTAATTTGCCTCATATGTGTATCTCTTCCATTTTGATGATTGGTAATAACAGCAATTTGTAGCATATATGTTTTCAACGGCAAATCATTGATATCTTTAGTCATTATTCTAACCCAACCATATGGTTCGTTCAGTTCAACTACTTCAACTTCTTGTAAGTCATTAAAATTAGTGCCAGCACGTACTGATATACGACCAGGTGTATAGCTTTCATCCAGTCTATAGTCAATGTATATGCATATATCACGCACAACTGTCTTACGTCTAAATTGAATATTAACCAAATGTGGAAGTTGACCATCTGACTGCCAGTAAGTTTCCATACAATCATCTCTTAACTGGTCCACACCAAAACCTGAAATAAAAATATTAAATTTAATGTAGGAGTTTAATATTGTAGATTTACATACTAAATTGGGGGAATTTAAGTTGTGCAAGTCTATGAATTTGTACGACTTTTACTGAATAAATTTCCCAACACACTAAAATTGATAGATGTGTACTATACACGATACCAACTGTGAAAAAGGATCCATTAAAAAACTCTGTAATGTCACTTAATAAAATTGTAGTCTTAAGATTACTCATGAATTCATAATCAATGATACTGTATTAAGATTTAAAAATAAGTAAGTAAAAATTTTTATATAAGGCTTAATATTAAATAGTAAACTTTAATAATCATAATAACAGAAAGTGTCAGCCTAATAACTTTAAAGCCCCGGTATGCATTTATTAATTTATGTTATTTCATAAAATGATAAAAAAGTTCTTATGAGTAGTGCAAAATATTATATTTTTTAGAAGTACCTTATTTAAAATATATTTTTAAGTTAACTACATAGTAATAGTAATTATTTTTAATTATAAAAATTATATAAATAATATGCCTTGTAATATTTTTTAATGCGATTCAGATTGTATAATTGATTTTCTTTATATCAATAATTTTTGATAAAATGATAAAAGTATAATAAAATAATATACAAAATCAAATATTCATAGTAACTACTATCGGGGCCCCTCAATCAGTGCTGCAACTACCGGGCGTGCAAGGTGTGCATTGCACATCGGACCCCAAGGCCCCAATCCGATATATGCTTCCAAATCGATGTGTTAAAATTAATTGTAAAGCTGTGGTTGAAGAAAATTAAATTAAAATTAAGAATAAAAAAAACAAATGTGTTCACTATATTTAATATTTATAATTTATTGTAATCAAATTAAACTCAAATGATTCAAAAAATGTTTGCACAATTCTATAAGTAAAGATTGTCTCAGTGACATTGCCATACTGAACATAGAATGGAGAAGAACTTCCGAGATAGATGTAGAGAAATTCATTGACAACTTTTCAAACGCAAAAGTGAAGAAAAAACAATTTTGTTAGATAATTTACAAATTTGTTGAAATTATACTATAATACTATTTTTATAACAATAAATTATATAATTAAATATTTTTGTTTAGATATCTTAATATAATAATTTATTTACATTTTGTATATTTAGGCCCCAAATTAAGATTTGCACATCAGCCCCACAATGTATAGTTGCGGCACTGCCCTCAACACAAATACTACCAGGGGCCCCGGATACGTTCTAGCGGCCATGGCCAGGCCGACATTGATTATAAGTGATGACAGACTTCAGTATACCTAAGCCATTAATTTTATATTTTCCAAGTTCATAACACAAGAAAAGCAAGTTCTTTTATAGACTAAATAGCTATGTTGACTTCAAGAACAATCTTTATTTTACCTGGTTTGCATGAAGATAGACTCCATATTGCTTGACTACCCACTTCACGTACTATTCCGGCACGTACATCTTTCATTGGATCAATTTTGTCTTCATCAGACGCATTATTGTTGTTTGGAGTTGCCATTTTGATATGTACACTGTCAGCCCAAAACCAAGTAAACAAGAAACACATTAATATTAAGTTGGGAATATATAAAAATGTATACATACCTAGTAAATACTAAAGTACACTAAAACAACGAACCACGTCAATAGTTATATAGAAAAGTGTATAACTATGTAGGAAAGTTAGTGTGAGAGCTTGGAATTTGAATTAGTTTACACAATTGACTCCAATGTTATTTTGACCGATAAACGGAAAACGGACGTTTCCCAAATGCTGGAACAAATGAACTATGAACAATCAACAAGTTACCATTTGTGATTTGTCAATGATTATTGATTGTCGATCGATATTCAAAATTTGAATAATTTGATTCGGTTTCAATTTTTAAATAATTATTATATTTCTTATCAATCGGTACATCTTTGATAACAATAAATTGTCCGCGACTCGCGATGCCAACTTACTGCCAATGGCGCGATTTCAAACGAACTTAAACATTAATACGCATCAAATATCAATATGTAAATAAAAAATGTAATAAACTGAGGTGGCAAGGTGCGTTTATAAGCCGAACAAACCAACACCCAACTCGTATAAGTTTGGTTTTTCAGTTTTTGGTACCTATCTTTTTACCAGGATGAAATTAATCATATTCATGGACTATAGGCAATTATATTCGTGCTAAAATAGGCAAGTGCATTGCATGATATCAGATTCGTACGTGAACAATGCGTAATATAGTACGTTATCGACAAATAATAATTATTTATTAATTTATTTACTATTTAAAATCAGATAATTCGTTGAAAATAATAAATTATTAAAAATATTTAAATGCTAGTCGTAAAATGTTCACAAGGAAGCAGAATGATAAGGAAACGATCAGTAATTACTAATTATGGATCGTATCGTATCGAATCATATTTTGATTCATTATTAATTGATTACTCGAACACCAAGATTGACGTGAATGACAAACTAAAGAAACAAAAAATATATATTATTATCGTCTAAAGTCGGCCGGCCTCCGATTTGAGGATCTCGATAATATACCTAATTTAATTTGAATAATTTAGTTTGTAGTTGCAGCTGCATCCATGGACGCAGAAGTGTTAATACTTAAATATATTTATAAATTATTTATTAACGATTTGTGGCCTTATGGGTTTTTACGTTTCGATAACAGTTATTTTATTACAATCGTATTACGTGGTAATTACCCTATGGTATCTATATACAATGAAATATTAATAAGTTCTTGTCTTCTTATCGTTTCTAAATTTTCTTCAAATCTACCTATAGTCCAGCAGGCTGTAACCACGAACTAAGATATATCTCTATGTTAGTCCGTGGCTGTAACTAATAAGTATACCTGTATACGATAAAGATTGTACCGCAGACTGTCGTACTATATTCATATTATATCATTAGTCTGTCGTCTGTGATTGTTCTACAAATATAAACATTTTCTATTTACAAATGACCAATGTGTATTGATATCAATCTGTACCCAGGGGCGTATTTCGAGACAAAAAACAAAACAAACTTCAACAGTAAGTTGTACCTACCTACTTATAAGTTATAATACATGAAATTCGCTTTTTTACTTTAATAACTATAGTTTGTAGACAATTACTTATTAGTTATTAGATAATTATAGTGTAGGTATATCGTATATACATTAAAAAGCGGGTAAGTGGATGTCGTTCTGCTGTACAATAGGTTACAAGTGGGTCAGTGTATAATGGTATTAAATTTGAATACTATGATATAATATCATTGTATACGAAAAACGATTCTGAGCGGAGACGGTTTGTCAGTCTGGACTCTGGATATGTTATACAGTCGAATCCGCTTAATTAGGACCACGATTATAAAGAACTTCTTTATAATCATGATTAGGACACATCGGGCGGTTTATCCTACCTATTTATCCCCATTATCCAGACTGTCCCGATTAACCGAAGAATTTTACATACAATACATTCATTCGGGACAGTGGCGTAGCGAATCATGTTTTTCAGAAGCAATTGCTTCTGGTTTCTGGGGGGTGGTGGTGGGCCATAACCTCATAAAGCCAACATGCACGATCAGTCTTTGAACTTAATTTTGGGTGATATCTCACCTCCCTATTTGAGCATATGAATATCGTACACATCAATTGGAGTAGGGTGTGGAAGGTCATAATAATATGTTGGCTTCCATATGATTTAAAGTTCGCTACGCCACTGATTCGGGACTTTCGTCTGTCATTAATGTCAACATTAAGCAGGTGTCCCCTTTAAGTGGCGTCCCTTTTAAGCGGAATCTACTGTATTGTTATTTTTTTATTATAGCCTGTAAGTTGAATTAATATTTTTAAAATTCGTCATAATTTTTATTTTTTTTTTTATTAAAAATTATAAAAAATAAAAACCACTAGCTAATAACGTTCCGTTCACAATCTAAAATAAGGATATATTAAAAAGTTTTCTTTTATATTTCAACTAATTTTGAAAAAAATATGTAGGTAGTACACGGTAGTACATTATATTTTCAAAAATAAAATAAACATAAAATTATCAAAATTTGAAAATCAATAGAATGATTATAACGGTTATCATTAATATATATTAAATTGATCAACATCGCGTGTGGTTGTAGATTAATAGATTATTATATGCAATTGTGGTGATTGTGTACTCGTGTAGGTACACATAGCTATACAATTGAAGTGTATGCGAAAAAAAGTTAGCGACAATCGCTCCGTAGTCCTCTAAAAATACGCTCCTGAGCTCTAACTATACATCAGTACTAATGTACTATATTATGTATATATTATATGCAAATGTATCTCTGCTACACTACAATCTAATTTCGTGTTTATTCGGAAGAAAATAAATAACAATTGGTAAGTGAGTTTACATCGATGCCAGAAATTTTAAAATAATTTTGAAGAAGTCTTCAAACAGTCAAACGTGAAACAAATAAGCTCCTTGTACAACGTCTGATATTTTGTGCAATATTACATACACCGATCGCGTGTTGGTATGTCGTTTTCTAACAGGCTCGATGAATTGCCTATACAATACTCCTTGAAAAATTACAGATTGGAATCACTCATAGACATATCAGTATGTCTATGGAACCACTTAATGAGTAATGACAACAATAATTAAATTGTACGGGTTATCGTATAATATAACTTATCATCACGCGGGTGCACAATCCGCATGGTATGATCTCATTACAAGATTGATACTTCAATACTTGATTAAAATATTAAATCATACAATAATATTGACCATTATAATTATTGGGATTTGGGATTGGGTTGAACGAAGCTATTGCAATAAACGTTCGATTATATAAGGGTGCCCGTCAACCAGAACCTAGGGGGGTGACAATATTATTAAAAAAACAAAGAACCAACAAAACTAATATGAAATAATAAATAATAGGAAACAGATTTGCAAAATAGATAAACGATGAATTTATATAATATGTCATGCAGACGATGCTGTATATAATATGTATTATATATCATAAATGAAAATAGTTTATTATTTACAGTTAAAAATTTAGATGACATTACACTTCACCTCTTTGCCACCCTCCTAATGTGCGCCCTTCCCAGTGATCCTCACAATAATTATCATTTAGCGAGAATACTGTATAGTGGTGGAGTTGTACCTATAATAGAGTACATATTACAGGGGTGACCAAACGGTCGATGGCGATGGAATCAAAATATCACAGTTTTAGTAAAATAATAATTATTTCTCTATAAAAAAGAGAACGGCATGTTACGGACAATAATTTTCTCATAATCTCATATTTAAGTTTGAGTGCTTGACATATATTTCATTCCACCTATAATATAAAAACAACTAAAGTACAAAAACTCAAAACTCAATCGATTAGACTTAATTTGTTAAATTAGGTACTCGTGTATAACTGCTGCAATACAAATAAAACAAATAACGACGGGTATATCACGCATGTCCTCTTAACGGTCGTGATGGACCCCAACACTTTTCAAATATCAACCAAATATTATATAATATACCACATACCTACTTTAGTTTTTTCTAGTATAAATGTATTATTTTGAGTTCAAAATATGTGATATGCTTATTATTTATCAATTAATAATGTTTAGTAGTGGGTAATATATAATATTATATAGCTGATAAATGGCTCTGTACCTGTAAATTATTTATTTAAATTATACGTTTGTGTATAGGTATACTACATAATTCAAAATAATATTAATATTGTTAGATTGTAATTTTTTGATAATAGATGTATTGTTAAATGTATTTGTGGCAGTACCTGTATATGTAATGATAAAAACGATTTATCAATTTATTGTTTAAAAACTCATAACATAATATTATATAAGTAATAGTTATCCAGCATCCCAAACACACATGGTGTTCAAAATGAATATTTCCAATTCTGTCGGTAAAGCCCACCCCACATAAAACGAACATAGCCAATTTAAAAGTATTATATCACTGCCGATACTAAAATAGGGCGCTCTTTTTAAATTGACTGCCAACTCTCAACGGGAGGGACGTTATCCCAGTTAAGATTAATGAATTGTTTCGAGACCAATTTCTTGGGGATCGTTATTTTTTTCTAACATTTTTTATTTACGACGCTTGTCGCCTTATTACTCCCAATTGCCATTTTTAAAGACACCACATAATTTGGTACTGACAAAACATAAAGACGATGGATCAATATTTTTCTTTATTATCTATTTATCTATAAATATTTTTATTTAGTTCTTCGACAAAATTATTAAGTATTTTTAATTCAATGTGTTGAGGATTATATAGGTAGAAGTAGGTACATATAAAAATATTACTATACCAAAATGTTTACATTCAAATCGATTTTATTAATCTATAACTATTAACTATATTTTATCACTTCAAATCAATGTTTGTATGATTGATTAAGATTTAAGTAAAAAAAAAATTAACAGGCGTTTATACATATTATAATAATATATGCAATACGATGTAGTTTAAAAATGACTATATACTAAGGTTATAGGTATACTAAACGGATAACGAATTGGTTATTTAAATATTATAGTAAATAGATAATTTATGATAAAATTATGACGACAAATATTCGAAAATATTATATTTACTTGAAACAAAAATTGTATTTAATTTTACGATCGTTTATAATATTTGGCATTTATATTTATAATTAATTGATTCGATTTTTGAATTTAACTGTTAGGAATTTCAGTGACGTACACAATTTCACGGAGTGTTCATCCCCCATCTTGATATTTTTTTTTACTATACGTATAGATGGGTAAATAAAAATAGTTAAAATCAAAAATAAATATTTTAATATTATATACCTACATAAATATATATTTTTTTAATTTACCTAACCCCTTTCATCAAAAATATTTATGTAGGTACACCACTGAGGAATTTTATTGGTTTGATTAGAAAATCGAACTGTTTGGGCAGTTAGTAAGTTAGTGCTCTAATAAGAACCTAATAATAAATCTTAACATTATATATAGTTATACTTAAACTTTCTTTTAAAATGGTGCGTCTTCAGAACTAAAATTGAAAAATTGTTATCAATTTGTCGTTAGTTTTTCACAATTTTCTTAAATCTCTAACATTTTAAAAGTGTCATCTAAGTCCCATCTATAATTTAGAAATTGGATTGGCCAACATATAACTATTGCTTTTTTTTAAAATATAGGTAACCCGAAGAACAAAACAAGATGACGTACCTATATTGAATAAATAAAAATAAATAATCTGTTTAGCTTAAAAAATATTGTAACTACGTAGATTTTAAATGTTGATAAAACTAATAAATGACCTCCAGGTAATTTAGCTATATACCTATATAAGTAATTCAATATATAAGTTTATTATGAAATGATGAAGTTTCTTTTTTATATTACCTACTAAAGATCGGATTCTTATACAATTGGAACTTTATATTTTGTGTTTCAAATCTTAAGGAAACAATTTACAAATCCGAATCAAGTGAAATAGATTAATTTAAACAAATTGTTATTTATTGTACAAAATTATAAATTATTTTTTTGCATTAAAAATTAATATGCATATTTTAAATTGTAATTCGTCAAAATGCACCTTTTAATTATTGCCTGTTGTAAATATAACTTATTTTTAGTTTATGTTCCTTTATCACTGTTATTTTATCTTAGAACTTATAGTATACTATTAATACCTACCTATATGATTTAATAAAGTTACCTAACGAAGATTATGCGATGCCTAATCGTATGTACATGACTCATAATTGGGTTTCTAATATTGTACAGTCCAGTGCCGTAGCCAGAAAAAAATGTTGGGGTGGGCACTTCATTTTTTTCCGCTAGCGTTTGAAATGCTAGAATATCTAATTATGACCCCTTTGTTCATAAAGTGTACCTATCTACTAATCATTGTATGACTATATTATATTTATGTTAACAAGGATGGTACCTACATTGGTTACATTTTAATATAACAATGTATTAATAATATTGTAAACCATATAGGTTAATGTATTCATCAATATTATTATCATTATATCAAAATATTTTGTAAACAAAACATTCCATTTTTGGTTCGAATAATATTATTAAAATTTACTAACAAAAATACAAGACTATATTAGGACTGTTGAAAGCTGGTAGTTTTTTCGTGCAATTAAATCAATAAGCGGAAAAAAATATACTTTCAGAAATCCAATTTTAATTTCGAAAAAAACATAACAATTTCTCCGCTTTTTGTGTGTTTTGTTGGAAGCGATTTTTTTTTTTTTGTAATATTTTGAAAAAAAAAAAAACTACTCTGGCACTATAAAACTAATTAAACAATACTACAGATCATAAATCCATTTCCTACATAATCTAGAAAAGAGATTAAGGAATTCAAATATATGTTTTAAAAATTAAAATAGCCAAAAAGGCTTTTGGTACTGGATGAATTTGTCTTCCATTTTTTTGGAGTTATGTGGCACATGTAAGTTTAAAATTTTTTTATCACAAAATATAGTGACGTGACTGCGCGTATGTACTTTACTGGGGTTAAAGAATCTTAACCGTCGTTTATCTTAAATTACGTAAAGCGTTCGGGGAACTCGCACACACTAATGATCAGTAACTACACACATAGATATAGTACTAACGATGGATGTACAATATTTCCTAAATCCGACCCCTTCAAAATGGTTCACTTCGACAGCCTTAACTTTTAATTTTTATCAAACATATAATATAAAACAAGCTAAAAAAAAATTCGGGGGGGAGGCGCGTGCCCCCAGTGCCCACCCCCTTGCTATGGCACTGGTACAGTCTATATTCTATAGTCTATACCCACTGCCGTCGAGTGTAGAGAATAAGACTTGACACTTGACAGTACACAGGCGTGGATATAAGGGGGGTTATGACTGAAGATCACCCAAAGGATCTCCTCCTTAGACCTTAGATACTTAAAATATTTTAAAGATTACCTAAATTTTAAATTGATTAACTAAAGTATAGAGGCTAGAGGAGGAATACTATATCTACTTGGCTACCTACTTAAAACATATTATATTATATTGTTTATTGACATTTAGGTTAGTATAGGTATATTTTAATAATAAGTTGTAAATTATAGATTCAATTTTGTATGCTTTGTAGCTTTTATATTACACACCTACTACATACAAACAATATTATAATATGAAATTACTAACAAAAATATAATGATAATATGAAGTACTGAAGTACCTACCTTTAAATGAAAAATAGTTATTCTCTAATTCATATTAGGTATATAGGACATAGGTACCAAACATTTAATTTTTCATGCATTTTTGAATATTTCGGAATTTTAATTGAACATTTTTTTCCGGTGTTTGCTGCACAATAATTCGGTATTTCAGTCATTAAATATACCTAACATATTTCAAATATATGACATATACAAAATATATTTAATATAAAATATTTCGGTACAGGTCTAGTTGACCTCCGCCAAAAAAGTATTCCGCCACCACTCAGGTTTAGTTGACGCCGCCACTTAGGGACATCTCTCGTATTTTCGATGTAATAATCATTTGTTATAAAATGTATATACTGCAGATAAAAAAAGTACGAAAATTATATAGGTACGTTATAGGTATATAAAACTGCCTTAATAATTACTCAACAGTAAACCACAAATATAACTTTGTGGATCCTATAAGTGGAGCTCACACACGGAATGTTGAGAGGATACGGGGAAGTGCTAAATGGGGCAACAAGATACGAAAAGGGACTAACAGAAACCTCCTAGATTCTTATTTGGCAGAGTTTATGTTTATGTATTTCTTTTTTCTATTTTTTGATATAGGTATAAATGATTAATGTATGTATTTACCCATCAACTGTTTTATTTTAACAACGCATGCAATACGGATCTGATGATTAAAAACAATATTCATACAGCAGCTGCTACTAAACAGCTAAACCAGCTTATTGATTATTTTTGGAGTAAAAAGCTAGAAAGTTAATAGAAGAAAGTTTTATAAGTGTAATTTAATTGCAAACTAGACGACTCTGAAAGAATATAAGGGTAGTTGTACAAGTTGAAGTAAAATAATCCTCACTCTAAGACCTACATTTTATCATCCTTGAACACCCTACAGGACGTTGATCCAAAACATTATACGTGCCAAATGATAGAACTATTAAAATTCCCCTTTATATGTTCGCCCATACCATGTAGAAATATATAAGCATGGTGACCTAAGGTCCTAATAGGAATGATAGGAATTCTATGAAAATATGGTGTTAAAACCTATCTGAGCGTCTATATCGTGTATGATATTCTATAAATAATATTTTTTTTAATGAAAATCCTATTTAAAAAATATTAAGATTATTTTAACACAATACAATTATTGGCGTATAATATATATACTTAATATTGATAGTCAGTCAAATATACTTGAGAGATTTTCGATAACTTATAAATTATGATACATTTGTATACATGTTATATCATATTATTACTGTTTTTTATAATATTAAATATAATTTTTGGAAAAATATCACACCATTTAAACCAGTGTTATATAATTATTCATAACATACTAGTTTAAATATTTTTAGAGTTACGTATCTGATAATATCATATTATAGTAAAACGTTTCAAACATAATTAATAACGATATCTATAACCTTGTACATATTATACAATTATTATTTTACAGTTAAAATACAAACAATTTCAACAAAACAAAATATGAATTTAAATGTAGGTAAGCATTTTAATAACAATTTTAATGAATAATATTATGAAAATGATCGCACGTGATACATTTAAATATTTAATCATGATGTGTCTAAGCCTGTATTTACCTATCTTATAATTTTATAAAATATACAAAATAAATAATAATTATCCTTAAATACTGTCCTCGGTGATTTAAAATACTGTACCTATGTACCCAATTGTGCTTCAACCAAAATTAATGTTGAAAATCTTTCTAAGTGTGTAGGAATCATGATCAGTAATCACGATCATGATCTTCTATTTAATATGTGTAGAAGTGTAGTTATGTACTTTTACGTTGTTTTTAATACAAATTAATCTACAATAATTTTGCATAAATGTATTATTAAATTCTTGACGTAGGCACTTTTAGCGCGCGTGGTTATTAATATGATTAAATCACGCGATAACCACGTATACCTGTATAATATATAGATAAATAATAATGTTGTACTAACATACTGTCTAATCCATCTATAATTGTGAGAAATAATGTTACAATAAATAGTAATCGATAATCGAAATTCTCTTCGTAACCAAACAAAGTTATATGTATTTTAAAGTTTAGTTTAATTCTAAGTTTTCAATATTTATTTTAGACTTTTTTGCTGTTTAAATAGGTTGAAGTGTCACCCACACAACAGCACCAGGGTGTGTCTGCTTGAATTTCACAAGTTACTGACGATGTGCTGTAAAAGAAAAAAGAAAAAATACGATAGAAAAAGAAATCTAAAAGCAAGGAAGCAGCAGAATGAAAGTGGAAGAGAAATAGAGAGGGAACGAGAGAGAGAGAAAGACACTGTAGCGTGTGTCTGTGTGTGTTGTGCGTGCGTGCGTGCGTGTAAGAGCCTAAGCGAGGAAGAATGAAAGACTGAGAGGGAATATTACTATTCAGGGGGTTTTCGGGGATACTTTTGGCTGGGGTGAAATATTTTGATTAATGATCCGCCGGCAAGGAACTGCCGCGTCTTAAGTCAGTCGACGGAGACAGCCAGTGCCAGGGACAGGGCACATAACGAATATCGAAAACCCCAGGAGGTCGGTTAATACCCCCTTATTCATTTTTTTCACCACCCCTCGCGGTTGTTTTTGTTGTAGACCATGGATATTAATATTATTTTTTTTTTGTAATCATATCATAATTTTAATAATATATTTAGTTACCTGAGAAATAAGAATAGTTTTTTTTATAAATATATAACAATATATAGGTAAGTATAGTTTAGTTTGAACAGTTGAACGTACTATAATTTGAACATTCACATTTAAACTTGGAAAAATAAAACTTCATACAAAGTAAATAAAATAAAATAAAATAATTTAAATGTTGAAGTAATATTATTGAAAATTGTCGTATCAATTTAACACTATAGAATCAATACGCCGTTAACATAAATTATGATACAATAATATTTATATGCCTATTAATTTATGTTTAAATTAACTTTAAGCGGTCATGTAGATTTATACATAGACACACGGCGCGGCAATACAAAAATAAACTTAATATTGTGAATTTTTCAACTGCGGGGGCGGTTATTGTTTCACCGGATTAAGAATCGACTGTTTTCGGTGGAAAGAAGATATTTGCCATCCAGATCTTTAATTTTCATTATTAATAAATGTGTATAAATTATTAATTTTATCCGAGTTCATGATACATATAGGTACATAATATGAACAATAATTAATATTGTTTGAACATTGAACATGTTTTTTTAAAAAATAATTTACAAGCATGATATCCCACCGTGCAGACATTATTCCAATTGAAAAAAATTATAATTAACTATTTAACGGTGTGCCAAAAAAAAAATGTTTATTAAAAAAAATTAAAAAATATCATTTTATAATATAGAATAGCTCCGTCCGCGAGCGTCCCCTTCAATTCGAGCTGAATATGCGTATTAATACACATATCTTTACGAAATATTATTAGATATTTTTCAATCTATATTATGTTAATATATTAAACGATTTAGTGTAGAGGTTAGCAGACCGGGGGCTGCATGCTGCCCTCGTTTTAATTGTATGTCATGATCCGCGAGTAAAACAAATATTCATTTGTATAATAATCCCGAACTAAGATATAGTATGGACTGCAAATGTCGATTCAAATAAAATAGCGAGATGGATCGTGTTAAGTTTTAGTCACAGATTCTGACGGTCTCGCTTGTACAAGCCACCCAGAAATATCGCCCTGCCGTATTTGTTTCACACATTTCCACGATTTTGATTTCCAGTCACACCAACTGGTTTCCGAGGAGTAGGTACTATGAGCAACGGCCACATCAGGTCAGGAAGCAACGTGGGAGCTCGTGCGTTCCATGTGCAGCGCTGGTTACCCGGACCGTGTCCGAACAATTAATCTGACAATGCGCATAAAGACGTTTAACACTGTCAAAGAGACTGGTGTTGGAGGTGGTGGTGTTCAGTCAATGGGAAAACGTTTTGAAAAAAAAAATATTACGTATACTTATTTATTTTGATTAATGAGCGAAAACCGCTCTCCAATGTTCATTAGGCCCGAAACAGTAGCCGGTCAAGAAAACATGATACCGTGTGGGGTCGCCACATAAAGAAAAGAACGGTTGTATATATATACGTTTAATTTATATATATTATACACATTGGGAAACGGACGAGCGTAGTATATAGTTATATCATTTTCATAACAAAACCATGTGTTGCTTTGGTCTTTTTGATTTCACCGAATGCTGCGTTTTCATTGTCGGGAATAATATAATATAATATTAAAACGACGAATTCAAAGACTGCGCACCAGCTATATAATATTGTATATATTATACTCAGTCGCGGTATTCCAACCAACCACGCAGCACCGTATTTGAACGGGCGCGACCAACAACCACATAAGTATGGTTTGTGCAAGATATTTAACATTTTCCACGGAAAGGTATACCTTTATGTATATAATATATTGTACACACGCCATATATATACCTATATACGCGCATTTTAAAATATTCTATACACAATACATTGGTTCAGATTAGCCACATACAGTTTTGGTATTTGGCCCGAGTTCGACAACCATCAAGTTTCACAGATACCAACAATAGAAGTCATATTATATGTATATATTATATTAGTATTGTACACGTACGTCGTACACACAACAAACAAGCACATCGGGAGTGCGCCGTTGTATACCACGGCGGGTATATATAGTGGTCTCCGGAGAAGACTGATGGTACAGTAGTATGGACAGTGGACACGCGGTAATAAATGATAATGATAACGATTTCTGACATAGTATATTTTTTATACATAATATAAACTTGACGAATGGGATCTAATCAAGTCCACGACCTGTGTACGTATCAATAAATATAGGTAGGTAGATATTGGTATGTATATATATATAAAAAAGCAAAAACTAAATGAAGAAAATGTTATTACTATTATTATATCATGCGGCAGTGGACGTAGCAGTAAGCAACGGCAGATACAATTGACAACAATAGTAGATCAATATTTTATAGATTTTCTTAAGACGTATCTTCGGTCGAAAATGACTGAAAAACACCTATCAATTCAAAGCGAAGACAATTATTATAGTATATTATTTGTATACTAATTTATTTTAAAACTAATTATAGAAGTGACAAAAATGTAAGGTGTTAAATCAATATTATTGTTTTATATTTTTCCATCAGATTAGAACTACGTAGGTATTACTAAGTATTATATTATATTATAACTACTAAGTATTTTATATTTAGTATTTAGTATTAAATAAAAAGAATAAAAAAATCAAGCATAATAACCACTAACAAGATACAAAAATGTTAATTGAAATGAAAAAAGTCTGAATTTTGAAAACTTCAAGAATTTATGTTAAATAGGAAAAAAATTAATTATGTAACTCAGTAATGATGAGTAGGTGGGTAATTTAGTTAGGTTTAATATAAATTATTAATGAGAGAGATTTGATATTACATCCAAGCGGTATAACCATTTGAATCTATAAAAACATCCGTGTGAACAGTCCCAAAATGTCTATTTTTTTGAACTTTTTTACTAAACTACGATAGCTAGAAAGTTGGTTGATAACACATTAAAAAGGGATTATCAAATAGATATTAAATGTGGAATTAAATTTTTTTTTTTAAATTATTTAATTTTTCACAGATAAAAAAAAAAGAGTTATTTTTTGCTAGATTTTCATTTAACGTGGTAGATTTTCGAAACTGGAGAACGGATTTCGTTGTTTGGGGTCTTGTTAGTTTCAAATTGGTTAGGAGAAGTGCAGTGAAGATTTTCAGAACTTTATCTCCAATCGTTAATTCACTACAAAGATATAAAGCTGCAGAAAAACATAAAAAAACCCCCAATAAAATTTGTATTAACTTTTTTTAAATATTCTGTAGTGAATTAACTATCAAAGATAAAGTACTGAAAATCTTCACTGCACTTCTCCTAACCAATGTGAATCTAACAAGACCCCAAATAACAAAATCCGCTCTCCGGTTTCGGAGATCTATCTCACTAAAAGAAAATGAAAATGATTGTTTGTGGGGCTGTTCACACCGAAATTTGGATCCAAATTGTTATACCACTTAGGTGTGATATTAGTTAATACATTTCTAAAAATAAAAAATCAAGAAAGTTAACGTGCCGATCCCTGACTTGGCAAGCTTTTTTTTAATGATATTAATTATCAACTAGCATATTTTAGGTACAGATTTAATTAAAAGTTTAAAACTGACCATTCAGATTGTTTAAACAATTCGAGTCAAACGTCAGTCGTTTTACTAACAGTTGATTAAAATAAGTGTGTAAAATGTACATTTGTTTTGTATGTAAATTATTTTAGTTTAAAAATATGAAATAAATTAAGTAAATGGCGAGCGACGTGACTGGTTTTGGATTTGGTAGTTGTTTCCTACACAGGTGGCCCTCAGTACTTAAATCCTGGGTACACCACTGCTATGGGCTATGTTTCTGTAAAGACCACATGTTCTTCATACAATCATATAATTAATCGACAATTTTACTGTCGAGTGATTCAACTTTTAATGAAAACAAGAAGGGATATGTAGGTATTATGATTTATGCTATTTATTGGTATTAATTAATCATATCATAATAATTGTCTCGTATAAATTATGATTAGGTATGAGTTTATATGGCACTCAAAACTATTTTATATAAATCAACACAATTACTATTTTGTTATACCTACCTAACAATGATAATAATGATATATTTGCCGATACTAATATATGTAGGTATTGTATATAAATATAAGTATAGTTAATATAAGTTAATAATAAATATTATTTACAAGTGTGGAGATTTCAGTCTTCCTTTGTTAGGTAACAATATATTATATTTAAATAGAGTAGGTGTGTGGACGTGTGGTTTTTTCAATAAATTGCTTGCCAATTGATACCTATTAAATACCGTATGTCCTAAATTGTTTCGAAATATGTTAAACATTATAATACCACATTACCGCGAATATTAAGTTTTGACGTTAATAGTTAATACATTATATAGTTTGACATAATAGTTACTATATATAATACTACTTTATTAATGCTTTTTTATATTCATCGATAATTATTGGCGTTTTTGAATAATAAAATTGTGATTACAAAGAAGTTTTCGCTGAGCGATGTCGCTATTTTTTTTTGGGATTATAATGTGTCTTACACTAAATCTTTATACCACGTATACAATAACCTATAGGTTAGGTTAAATATATTTATTCATCCGGTATATGTCTGTATAACCTATAGGAGTATAATACACCGACGATCAACGTACGCCGATCATATGATGAAAGTGTTTTGAATAGAATTTTTAGTTGAAATTGCCTATATACAGGTACCTATATATAATAATATGTATAATATCAGGCGAACGCATACTGCTTGGAATAAACGGGGCTGGCAGGTAGCCGCTTGCAGATCGCCTGTCGGAAGTTTGACAGCCAGCCGACGTACCCTTTGGCACCTCTCCACTGGTTTAGTCCTTAAGAATTTCCATGAAAAGAGCTTCTCGCCCACCCACCAACGCCGGCCACCCTGCCCACCTTAAGCGCTGACATACGGTGTGAACAGAACTGTATAGCTGAACGATATCGATCCAAATCGCCAGGGTCGAATCAAATATATAATATATAGTGGCTGATCAAATTAATACGTACCTATAATATATGTATATATTTATATATAAAATTGGGAAACTATAACAGTATACGGCAGGGTAAAACAATCAAAATATATGATTTATAATATATACGGAAATAAACGATAATTAATATATAATATTATAATATCAAATAATCACTTATCATGATATAATAAAGTAAAAAGTTAAAAATTGAATAAAAACTTATAAACTTTTTTTTTTATTTTCATTTTTCACCGTTCGTATTTATATAACGATTATAATATTGTCGATAATAAAATATAAAACTTTCGCATATAGTTTATCTTGAAACTTTTAATTATTGATAGAATTTCCATTTAAAAGATAAATGATAACATTATAAATTAATAGAGAAATCTGAATGTATTTTTATTTTTAAATTACATATAAAAAAAGGTGGGTAAGTGGATTTCGCTCTGCTGTACAGTAGGTTACAAGTGGGTCACTGTATAATGGATGGTATTAAATTTGAATTCAATGATATAATATCATTGTATAAGAAAAACGATTCTGAGCGGAGACGGTATGTTAGTCTAGGTATAAGACATAATATTATATTAGGTACCTATCAGATGGTGTGAATTCAAATTCCAATGATGTGTTTTCATATATGGGAAAAATATCACTAATAGTTTTCGTGTTTTTTAAACCAACATTCTCTTTGAACTTAATTTAATTTGTTTGCAACATTTTCTACTATCACAATACTTTTAATTACTGTTATATTTGATGTTTCTGATTTGTTTATTTGTTTACCAAAAACAACAATCTGACAATGGCTGAAATATATGCTGAATTATTTTTTAGCTGGTTATATATTGCCGTATAATATCGGTAGTTTTTGTAAAGAAAACAACTTTTCTTACAATTGCGATTTATGAAACTAATTGGGGAGACTGCACTTTAATTGTTTCGGCTACACGATAGAAACCTTGTGCTGCACAGTATAAGTGTAACATTTTGGGATAAAATTTTGCTTACATAAAAAAATATGCGAAAATATGTAAAAAGGAATGCATATATTTATATATTTATAAATCCTATAGGATGTTATGAAACGTGTTAAATTATAATTAGATGTAAATAATCTGAGTTTTATAAAATATTGTTAGTATTTACATAAAAATCCGCGTGTTAATATAGTTTATGAGTATTGTCAAAAAACCAACTACTCGACACATAATTATTTAAGATTTTCAGCAAGAGTATCAAAATATATACCTTCAAAATATAATCGTTCTATACGACTATACCAAACAAGCAAAAACAAGCCACTCCTGACTCCAACGAAGAAAAAAGCACCAATAATTACCTAAACCCTGGATTTTGTTACATAAATAAATTCTTAAACTTTGTATTGTACTTATTGTAGCACAATACGTCTATACTTTTTACTCCTTTTAGTTTTACGTTTTTCATATGAAGATGTGACATAATTATATTTAAAATTGTTATTTGTTTTTTGTAAATGTAAAGTCAATAATAATAAGTAAATAAAAAAAGAGTTCTAAGTAATCAATATAATATGTGACGTATATATTTATATATATATATATATATTACAATATGTTGTATCAACAGCAGAGAGTGTATTTTATTGTTAAAAAAACAACAATGATCCCAAAATCATAGAGCGAAAAAAATTCCATCTATCAAATGATAGTTATATGAAGTGCGTAATAATTTATATTTTATAGCATATTATATAGTGGCGCTGTAGTAAAAGTATACCTATATACATAGGTATACCGGATGATTTGATTTTTATTAAACTGCCATTGCTCAGGCTATTGTTGGATAATAGTTTGGGGCTTCATACATTTTTTGTATAGTGCTATTGTGTTTTGACATTTTATGCAACCACAATGAATTTAAACGTAAATCGGAATTGTCATGTGTAAAAAAAATCAGACATCCTGTAGGGTAGACACTAAAAAAATAAAAACCCTTAGAATCGATCTTGCATCAAACTTGTGTTATTTACAATGGAGCTGACCTTTTAAAGATGCGTAACAACTTCAATTGTCACAATGACCAGTTGTATAACGAAACAAGTGCTAAAAAAAATAGGCGTTGATAAAACAAATTTTGCGCGCTGTTCATTTTTTAAGAACTACAATATAATAATTTCAGTTCATATTTTACATTTGTGTACCTGCTGCCATCTGATTTATGCATTTGGGCGCCTCTACGTTTATATACCGCAGTGGCGAATTGTATTTAATGACTATGATTTCAAAAGCAATTCATATGTCAAGTAGGCACACACCGGTACACAGTACATAGGTAAACCTACCTAACGCGGTAACAATAAGTAATATAGTATACCTCATGTTATCCAAAAATTCGGCCACAAATGTTTGGACGAAGACGGATGTACCTAAGTACCTACTTAGAATCACTAAAAGAATGGATTATTCCTATAAATAAAAATATTTTTTTAAGTTTATAATATTGGTTAAAATAATTAGTATAAATAACAATTAATTGGAGATTGATACTATTTTATATATGCATAATATACTCAAGTATACCAGATTTATATTGTTTGTTTGACATTTAATTATTTAACTTTTAATTATTTTACTTTTTTATTTAACATACAAAGTAAATAAAAATAATTAAAACAATCTGCAGATTTAGTCATGACTAAAAGTTATTAGATAATACATTAATATTTTGTAATTAAATAATATTTTGACAAAAGGCATGCCATTACAATAAACAATATTTATTAGAACCTTCATTGTTCATAGTCCTTTATTAAAATTGGTGTAATAGATGAAACTAGTAAATTAAGCTATTATAGCTCTACCGCTAAATAACGCATTTATACGACGCTTATGTAAAATGAATGTCAATTAACCTATTTATAGGTACCTATATTTAAATATAGAAAAAAAATAGATAACCCGTAGTCAGGACGTAGATACGACATTCGTGTTTATAACACTGAATGGGGGTTATATGTGTATATTATCCATCGAGTCTATTATTATTTATTTATATTTTAGTTTTTTTTTATAAAAAAAAATTGTGAAAAGTTTCTTATTGGAATACGAATACCTTTACTTATCACGCTATCTATTAAGTTTATTTTAAATTATTAAAAAAAAATATGGTATCTTTAAGCTTTAAATTATAAATGTATAATATATGGACCAAAATGCTGTAACAACAATAAGTTAGATGACTTCGTCAGGAAAACTTAATAATAATAAAAAATATGGAACTAAAGTATAGTACCTAAAACTAGGACAATTATTCTTCGTTTGTTTATTATATGTTTTAAAATAAAATCGTAGGGACTCGATGCCTTGACTTTAAGTCAGTTATATATAATGTTAGATGAAAATAAGAATAACACGAATGCAGTGCGCCTATATACCTACTTAGACTATATACAGATTGATACCATCGTATGGGTCATAATAATATTTTGTGGGCTATTGTGTTATAATATGCGTATTGCGTACCAATATAGTATCACAGTTGATACCAATACGAAATATAAAAAATATAATATAATTAGTGCTCGAAACTTAATGCATTAAAAAAGTACTGAATGCATGCATTTAAAAAAGTAGGTACTTATATATTTTAAAAATATGCATTTGTTATTTGTTTTTACTCATAGAGTAACTTTGTTTACTATTTAGAAATATAAATACTTTACTAAAAAGTATTTTTATATTTGATAATAATTGTACTTTCTAAATATTTTTTAATGAAAATTGAAAATTGTCTGTCAATTAATAAGGATTTAAAAAACACAATATAATAATATGCATTTATACCTAGTGAAAAATTTCTAAATACCTAAATATAAATTATAATGATTTTTGTTTTATTCTTAAATTTTCAATTGTATTAATCATTATGATATATGCTCTAAAAAATGGTAAAATTAAGAAATATGCTCTTAAAACCAAAAAATCACTAAATATGCACCATTATAAACTTTTAAAACCTATATACTTTTTCCGTAGTGACGTGAAAATAATTTCAAGCTCACCTAGCAATAAATCTAATAGACCATCAAATATATGAAGCAAATGTTACGACTTCCGAGCCCTAAATATAATATATTATAATAATATATGATGTTATTGTAATTTGTAATACCTATACAGAATAATATATGAATGTAAATCCCGATCGAATGCCCGCAGGCCGCAGTGTCCGTCGGCGGAGACGCGCGGGACTATACGTAGGTGCTTATTTATATATATATATTATATAGGTAACAATAATAATAATAATAATAATAATGCGTCCGTAATTACGATCGCGTACTTCGAGAAAAATGTAACAAGTCGTCAGCGAGAGACTTAACGACCACCAGTGTTTGGCGGACGACGTTCCGTTATATAGCTGGCACGTCGTCGACGGTGCCAAACCGCCTGTCAAAAACCTTCCGCGGCGGTGACGGCGGCAGTCGGATCGATCGCATATTATTATAGATAGGTAATAAATAATTATCCGCACACCTGCAGCAGCTGCCGGACACCGCACGTTTATTCCTACTTATAGGTACATTGTAATTTTAATATTATATTATATAGGCAGAGGCGTTAAGCGCATGTCATATTATGTGCTATAGATTACGAATAGTATAATAAATAATAATACATATTTAAGGTATAAGTGGTTGAACGTCCGAAAATATATATAATATTGTAGATATATAACGGGTGTCTCACACATCAAATCACATTGATAAATTATAGTAATATAATAGTATATATTATATACGTGGATACGTGATGCATACTGCTTACTGTATGCACCTTTCAAAATGCATATTTCTCTATACCTGCACTTGATAGTTGATACAATATTTATTTTATTTTTATTTTTTGGTTTTTTTTTTCGTCGAGGCTTCAATATCAATATGGTTATTAATCTTATTTTGCATAAATACAAATACTAGTAAGGTATAATATTTTAAATCGAAATAAAACGTTTATATAGTTTTTAATTTATATTGTGAAGAATGTATAGATTGTTTCGATATTTTCTTCGTTGAGTGCTTTTCCTAGTGACTATATAGTACATATTTTATTGGTATATACTTATTATATATTTATATGAAAATAAAATATAATAGATTTTGATGCGACGCTATATTATATCAATACCGACTATACCTACCTATATTTAGCATTCACTATGCACCAGTGCTTGGATAAATTAAGAAATAACTATTAAGAATAATATCTCATATATTATTTTGTTTCCATTGAAAATAATAGAACATAATATACCAATATTCTCTTTTGGTTGGTATGGAAAGTTTTTCATTGTTTTATTTTGATTATTTGTTTCGATTGAACTTATTTTGTTTAAGAAAATGTAAAATATAAATATATTATGTATAAAAGAAGTACATATAGTGAAGTGGAAATGAAGATTGAGGACAGAACTCCGAATGTCTATAGATACTACTTATAGCTTAGTACCTAGCATATATTATAGTACCTACCAAAACCACCAGTCTTGCGCCTAATCCTGTTACAAATTTAATATTTTAGTTACAGATTGACAATTATAACTAGTCGAGGAATATTTTTCAAAAAAAGTGCCAAATTTTACATTTTAAATTCAGGTGCCTGGTTGACGTCATCCCGAGCACCCCAAAAATAGAAACATTAATTTCGGTAAGACTTAGGTTACAAATTGATATACTGATTGATTATTTCTTAAAAAAGTTCAAGATTAAAATTTTAATTCGAGGTTCCAGGTTGACAAGCCTCCTATAGAACATCTTTGGTGTTAAGTATATTTTAAATATACCCAGTTCATAAGATAAGTTTTAGACGAATATGCAGTTATTTTTTTTTTATATTTAATGGTTGTGTTAAAAATTTTGAAATATTAACAAATATAATATATTGAATTAGTATATGATACGTCTTGTTTGATTATTAAGTATTATTAAGTAACAAAATAATGAATAACGTTGTTAGCGCTCTTTATGCACATGTTCATTCTACAGTTAAAGTGTATGTTGTACACTTATACCTAATTCAAAATATTATATACTCACGCAAGGTAACTATATATAATATATAGCCTATTTAGATAATAATATCATTGATATACTCAATGGTAATATTCTATGGTATTCATATAGCAGGTAAATTATATGACATAATATAATATATATTATACACGTTTGATATTCGCCGTGTGCGAAACACGCATTTTTCGTTATGCAAGACGTGAACTTCGTCGGAGCTGCTCCACTGGGTAATATTATGTTCTGCGTCACAGTCGGTCATTCTCAACGCAGCACGCACACACACAACAAGAAAAGGGGTCGGGAGAAAAAACGTATTTCTATGTTATACACTTATACATATTATGTTATATAATATTATATAAAGCGACGACGTTTGTGGCGCACAAAAGGGCCGAACTGCAAAAGGATAAGAAGTCCTCGTTGCCGCCGCACAACAATATATATATATATATATACAAACATATTATATTGTGTATAGATACGCGAAAGAGTCATTTGTCATTGTATCGGCGGCGTCGGCGTCGGTCAAGTCTCGTTCTGTCCGAAAACGGTATGTATATATATATACGAATAAAATACATATATATATATATATACACCTCGACGTGTGCGCGTGTACACAATTATATATACATACATATATATATATCGATCTGTTGAAAGTCGGCACGTCTTTTGTACACGTCTCCGGAAGTATTCCCGCCGGGATTGAGTCCGGGACGTTTGGTCGCAATGCGAAGATTGAGAGAATGAGAGAGAGAGAGAGAGTGAGAAAGAAAAGGTTTAACACGCAAAACGCACGCACATCCATGTCGTATACGCCCACGCGCGCGCCTGTATACTTAGGTACACGCTTTGTCGGTCATATTATTTAGGTTACATAATATGAGATAGTGTATTATAATATTTAATTACTGGTTTTCCTATTAACGCTATTGTCTGCAAAAAGTATTTCAATGTAATATATTCGCTGCGGCTCGATGGGCGAAACGCGCCATCGAATTTTCGAAACTATTGTGGTTTTTTATACAAAAATATTAAAAATGTAGGTACAATATACATTAAAACTATTTCGTAACACGAAATACAATATTTAATAAATTATTTATTGTTGAATTTTGTTAAATTTTGCTTTTATTTTCTAAATCTCTTCTTGGCTATAAAAATAATATAGCTATATATAATAATTAATAACTTCTTGACCATTATCTTTTTGGCGAATAAAAAGTATATACGATGTACCAGGTAAACCATGTACTTATATAGGTATAATATAGATATAGGTATAGGTATAGGTATAGGAGAAATTAAATAATAATGTTGAAGTTTTAAGTTTTTATATTAATTATAAAATGTAGAATTTATATCCGTATAGTCACTATAAGTAATGGGTCGTGACCCATGATTTGGGAAACGCTGCTATAGTGGTTAGGTCAGTCAACTACCTATAGTGAGTAAAGACGAATGTATTATTTTGATTTTAGCAACAAATTGATTTATGTTCGTTAAAAAAAAAATGTTATATCTTATAATATATTATATTATTATGTAGGTGCCGATTGGAAAGAACCGACAGAGTGGAGCACCTGCGTCGCACACAAAAGACTTCATATTGTTATTTCGCCATTTTGTTGCGTACTGGGGTCTGTTATTATTTTCCCTGCACTCAAAATGAAAAATGGGATATCGATTTAAACAATGAAGAATACACGGTGCCGAATAGAAAAGCATATAGTTAAAACACAATTTGTTATATAACCATCAGAGTCGTATTTACGGTTAATATTTCTAATTTTAATACAACACCACAGGCGGTATAAGCCGACTCAAACGATCCCATCTACATTTTTTTTCGAAGGTATACCTTGGGGTGAGAATCACTCCTATTTACTTGTATTGGGTTACTGATTGTGCATTAAGTAAAAAAAATAATTAAATTTACCTATACATTGTGTTTGATACATTATTTGTAAAGATACGTACCTTTTTAATATATTACCTATATCTATAATTTATACTTATCAAAAAATAGAAACTATAATAATTTGTATAATAGCAATGTCTATTATTAATTAATGTAGACATTTTGTATTAAAATTGTAAGCTGTTAAAATGTTTTTGATATATTTTATGAAACTCTATTTTATAAAACATTATGATTCTCTTACGTTTAATCTGAAAAATAAAATGTTTACATATAGGTACCTAATGTTAACACCACACTTACAAGATAACCTTCATGGCATGTTTTAGCATATACAGTTAGAAATTCTACGACAGAAAGCTATTTATATTAATTTAATTTATACAGAAATGCTTCTTATTATCTTGATATAGTTAATGAAAAATTTAATTTATATTATAATTGTATGCATATTTACATAGATATACCTACCTATCTAATTTTTATCTCAAGCATGAACTTGAAGTTTGTACATCAAATTTATATAATTAGATTTGTGCAAAATCTTGTCAAACTTCATTATTTTTCTACGTCGTAGTGCGTCATATATATCTCAACATGACATCACAAAATAATTGTTAGGTAGGTACTTTATAAGTATAAAATAAATTATATGATCATAATATGTATAAAATATTTTATATAAGAGGTATAATGCCATATAAATATACTTCTAAAGTTCTAAATTACAATTAAACATAATATTATTACGTATACCTACGTATACTAAAATTAATTATATATTATATATTATATATAATTTTAGTATTTCTCCACAATTTCATAATATACATATATTATTATTTTATACTTCCTACAAAAATAAATAAGTAAATTATACAATTAAAATAAAATATGTACTTACATTTTGAGAAAAATTGAATAAATAAAAAAATAAAAATTGTTATTTCAAAATAAATTATTATGCTATAAAAATATAAGTATGACGTTATTTTATAGATATTATTATGTTCTACCTATATAAATATGATTAGAAGTAAAAATGTATTTTTAATTATCAATAGTTATCAAAATAATATTACACTAATTAATTGTTTTTTTTTTAATTGCGTGAAGTAAATACTGATGGTTTTTTTTATATGCCAGAAGTAATTCTCTAAAAGCTCTTTGAAAAAAATACTAAATTCTCAAGGGACATGGCGCTTACATAAGTTATCAATGCCACTCGTTTTAATGCTATATTTAGGTGTACCATTAAGTAATTGAAAATTCGCAAACTTTTGTAATCGTAGTACATTTATTCGAGTTTAATTGATAGGAATAAACGTACTAAATGTGTATATCTGTTTAATACGTAGTTTTTTTTAACTGGTTAAATCAATTTCTTTTTTAAATTAAATGGAAAATAAAATATACGTTTTGCGTTGAATAATACAAAACTATTTCAGCCATTCAAAAACATCACGTGATATATTATTATTATATATTATGTATTTGTATACTTACAATAATATAAATGAATATTAAATATAATGAATTTATAACAACATAATCCCATAATATGCATTATGTCAAGTATAAAAAAATATATGGTATATCAATATATTTTTTTTTTATTTTTACAAGTAATATACAATCTGTATTCTAAATACATTAAGAATATATGCTAAGAGTAATATAACAGGAAAATAATTTGATGAAAGGAGCCACCCATTGATGACACTTTCTGATATCAATATATGAATACAAAAAAATCGTCCTAAAATTGTATGTGCTCATAATGGTACACACAACCAGTGTTATTAAGGAACGCGTTAAATAAATTCCATTATTTTTTAAAGGAATAGAAATGTGAATCAATTCCTTATTTTTAGGAATAGGAACGTAAATATTATAATTCTTTTGTTCTTCTCGGAAAAGTGTAAAAAAACATTTGGGGAGAAAAATGTTGTATTTTTGTTTACTTATAATGTTATTAATCTATTAAAAAAATTATAGATAAAGCTAGCAATTTTTTATTCACATATGACTGTGTTCTGATTAGTAATAATCACTAATACATTTATAAATTTATAATAATTAATAACTCGTGAACCATGAGGAACCAGGAAAAGAATGAGTTCCTTTTTCATAGGCACTAGGATTTGGACGAGTTCTTTTTGACATTAAATGAACGAGGAACTGAACGAATTCCTATTTATACTAAAGGAACGAGAAATTGAACGAATTCCTATATAAAAGGAATTTTAACAACACTGCACACAACTGTAGGTACCTTCTTATATACGGTGAAAACGAATACAATAATATACACTGTATCCCGTGTTCTGTCTAAATTTCGTCGAAATAACATGTTTTTTCTCGGATATATTTTTTTAACACGATGTCTAGCGTTCACAAGGAATATAATATGAAGTGTAAGTAACTAACCTATAAGCTAATACACCTATAGGCTTTAACATTTATCTAAAATAAAGTATACTATAATTGTACATTTACATATTGTACACACATGTAGGTACATAAATATGTTAGAGGTTTTATTATTAAATATTATATTCATAGTGTAGTATTATACACCCAACGCATCCCAACATGTCACGCAGCGACCCATTTGCACATTACCTGCACGTCACTAAATATGTATATGTTTCGTCATTACATTTCGCACCTATATTCCAACGGAATTTCATATTCGTTTTTGATGAATAATTTCATCTTTTACCTAGGTACCTATCTGATTGTCCACTTTCACCCGGGGTGGCCGGAAAAACGAAATCGTGTCCCGTCGCACGCAGCGTACCTATAATACCTACTCCTATATACATAAACACGCGCGCAAGTACAAACAAATCAGGTCTGTATAATATTATACGTTCTCGCCGAGCGTTTGTTTCGATTTGTATATTAATAATAAATATTATTCTCTAGCTGTATACATTTTTTTCCGTTTTGTTTCCGACGCGCTTTGTGCCGCTGTCCGCGTGGCCGCCGCCGCCATCGGTTCGTGTGCGACGCGCACAGCATTCACGCGCGCACCACAGAGAACAACGTCAATAATAATGGTAAAAAATAATAATAATAATATAATACAATAAATAACGTCGCGCGCGACACGCGGAGCGTCGGAAGCGGGCTCGCAAAGACGCGCAGCGCACACGAAATAGAAAAAATAAAAAGAGAAACGAACTGTTGCAGGGGTCATAATAATATTATAATATATATATAGGTAGGTACAATGAAAGGCGGAATAAAAAAATAAATAATACTATATAAACGTATATCCGTATGTATTTATATAGGTATTATTATACGCGTCATATTATTATATTATTATATTGTGCCGAACAAAAACGACGGACCCACAGAAAAAGACACGCACACATCTACACATAGGTCCGTGCGGGGATAGAGAGAGAAAGAGAGAGCGAGAGAGTGAGAGAGATGGAGATAAATGTAAAACGAAAACGGGCGAAAAGCGTGCGCGTGAGCTTTGAATATATTATATCAAAAACCACACGCGCATGTACACCTATATACATATATATTATACTCATATAATACACGTACGTTCTCGGTTATTATTATTATTATTACGTGTCCGACTTATTATTATTCGACGGCTGCGTATAAACAACGACCATACGCGCGGCTGCAGGACCACCCAACGTGCGCGACCGAGCGGGGGCCCCTTCATCCGAAGACCGCGGTATACCTATATAATAAATATTAACATTATATATCACATAATATACCCAGGTATATACGCTCTGGGATATATAATAATATTTTATATTATTTATATCGTGAGTTATATACATACACATAGGTATATTATATATTATATATATGTGCACGTTTTATATAGGAGGTGTAGGTACTTACGTGGCGGCCACTATCTTATTATTATTACCTATCCGTCGGGGCACCGCGGAGACCACTCCCGCGGTGGCGGTGGCCATACGGCACGCGGACGACGGGCCGTCGACGACCACGGCGACGTCGGTTTATTAATATTATTTTTGTAAAATGTTTTCGTCTCCCTTTTCTGTGGCGATGCACAGCCATCCGGCGGCGGCGTCGCGTAGACTGGGGGATCCCTCCCCTCTATGAGTGGATATGATACCACGCTTACATTATATAGACGTGATGTTATAGACGCTGCAACAGGGCTATAGTCGCAGGGTGGAATTTACATATTACATAATATATTATGTAGGTATACGTGCATTGTACTACCGAGTTACCGGCGGCAAGTCAGTCCCAATCCGACCCTGCAGCATGCCATGTAGGACAAGGTGATATTATAGCGAGCACGTGTGCACGATTCGACGGAAAACCTGCTGCTGCAGGGGATGAACTACAACTATAATATTGTGGACGCTAACTATTAGTCTACATATTATTCAAACGGTACGCCGTTTTTCAAAAGGGACAAAATATGCTTTTAGTTTTCGAAAAACAAGTAGGTACTTACATAATACTATTATGCGATGTATACAGCGGACAATATTATTATTGGTAGGTACCGCCCGTCAACGTGCAGCGATAGGCGGAGCTATTTTTTCGTGAGTTTCGCACACTTTTGTGTTGCATCGAAAAATAACGCTATTACATTATACAAAAATATTATTATTATTATACATGAGCAAGTCGACAGGTAGACAAAGTGTACATTGTACGCGTAATTTAAATTGAAGAGGGGCCCTGGAGTCCGCGCACGCGATAATTAATTAAAACCCGATTGAAATAATAATAACCAGTTTATATATTACACTCATTATGGTTTTACAATAGAAAACATTGTTTGCCATAACCTCGCGTATCAGCGTACACCTATACCATAATATTATATACTATTATAAGTATTATATATTATTAGATACTTATAGTAGTCATGTTACAAGCAGGTATAATATATTATTATAATCGATGTTTTAAAACATAATTACACTGAAGTATACATGCATGTGTTTAATACTATATGTTGAATTGCGATGGTGATTATTGATTATATATTGTATTATTCGAGTGTATAGAGTATTTATTTCAATAACATTAATGTAATAATATGTGAAAACGCGTGAAATATTTTCCGTGGGTCGTCCCATGAACCTCATTATATTGTTTTGGGTGTACTTTGAAATAAGTTGGTTGTATTATTTATCATCCGGTTTATGGATGGCACTATGATATAATCACAAAACAATTGATTCTAGTTAATAGGTATGCCTCTATACCTTGTATGAATTATAAAAGATTAATATATCTACTATATATACAGGACTGTATAGCCTATTAGTCTATATATGCTTATATAAGTACAACTGTACGAGGTACGTCCTATATAATGTGGTTAAAGAAATAGCACCTATATTGATAATAGCGAGTTTGAAAATCTAATATTAAATATTAAAATGTAACAAATCATTAATATGAGCGCTTGTCGATTACTGCATCAATATAATATTTTATTTAATAGCCACACTTGACATAAAATTCAGCATTGTAGTAATTGACTTAAAAAAAAATTTATAAGTAGGTATACTTATGACAATTTCATTTAAAGTTAAAATAGTCTGTATAGTCTTATACCTGTATCTATATGACTATATTATGTGCTATATAGGAAGTTAATATTTTTAATACCTATTCAATTTAATATTTTTCAAATAATATATTATATCACACTCATGATTCCACTCATTTAGTAAAAAAAAACTCTATACTATGGGTACACAATATGGAAATTTTTTTTATAAGTACCTATTTTGAAGGATAAAATGTATAAAGGTATAGGTATATTTTTAAAGGATACAATTTTATTCACATTGTGTAATTTATTATACTTATTTTAATTTCAAAATCTATAATAATTTATTATAAATTATATTATATTAGGCACATTAGTTTTTTTTTTTGTTATACTTTTTAAAAATGTATTTATTTAATTGGTACCTTCTAAAATTACTCTACTAGACATAACATTAAAAAATATATTTGTGTTGATAATCTGGTATATTATATATATATTTAATATTATCATATATTTTTAAACACTGCAAAGAGGGATATTGCATAAGAATTTATTTTCAAAACATGCATATTATCTTGATATTTGATTTGGAGGTTTAGATTTATTTATACCTCACGAAGAGGTTATTTTCTTTCCCACAAAACCATGTCACTAGATAAAAATGTCTCAGAAATTTTCTCCAAATATACCTACCATATTCATTATTTAACTGTTTCGTATTTTGTTTAACATACAAGCAAATTATTGTAGTGTAAAAATTGTTAGATATTAGATGGTTCTGTATGTGCACTATCGACTTGATTTTTTGATCTAAAGAGAGGAATATAGATGAATTTTTTTTACCATTATATCGATCGTTATTACACAGAGTATAAAAATAAAAAACATAAAATTGTTAAACTAAAAGATTTCTTTGCTTTAATTTAGACGTGTAAAATAGGTAGCTATTATTTTTTTATTATTGGGGGGTTTGTCATCTAATACATATTTGTTAAAGAGGGCTAATAGCTTCCGTAACCCCCCAGATCTTCGCCAATGATAACTTTATAATTTCTTGAAGTTTGACAATCGACTATTTTGTAGCACTTGTGCATTTTTCGTGTGGTGTTTGTCTTTTTTGAGTTTTTCATACAGCTATGAGTAGTAACATTTATTATGCATTAGTATAATTGTATATAGATAAAATAAAATACATTTCAGGTCTAACGGAGTATATTGTAACTAGAATTATCAACAATATTAATTAACCTATAAACTTTAATTTGAAAACATTTAGAAAATATTAACTACCCGACTTAAATGGACGTTTTTACAATTAGATATAAAAATTGCCCATTTTGAATTTTTCTAAAATTAAAAATGTTCGGAATTAAAAAGTAAAATAAAAAAGTTATATTGTACTTGTAAGTTGTAACGCAAGCGACTATATATTATATAAAATATATAAATAAATGTTTAAATAGATATTGATTAGAATTTAGAACTAAAGTTATTTTATTTGTCTGGTCATTATAATGCATAAATATATGTAAAAGCATATATATATATGCTACATTTTGTATAATAATATTACATTAATGTCGTTTAGTTTAATTCACATTGTAAATACTAAATACATAGGTATAATATAAGTATGATATATAGTAGTACTATACTATATTATACACTTAGGTATTATTGTCCTTTGTTTTAGGTATATGCATTAAAAAAATACTCATTGTATAAATAGCATGGGTTGGTTTCTGTAAAAAAAGGGTACAAGATACAAACATAGTTACCGAATTTATTTAACATTAGACTCGCGTATTAACTCGTACGTGGCTAATCCGTTACGGTTATTGTTGTTTTTTATTATCTTCTTCTATATAGTCCGATAGACGTTTAGATACCTACCTAATACGAGTATACCTATAATGACTGTTATTTATACCTAGATGGCTAAATTTGAACTAACTTGCACTATTATTGATGTTGGCCGCTGTAGGTGCAAATAAATTTAAACGTACAAAATTATTAATTGTTAGAAACATATTAATTCCTCGTCTGTTCTCAAATTGTTCACATTTCAGTCATTGCTTATAATAATTTAAATTTAATTATCTACACATCATGCATCGCGCATGTACAATGTGCCTACTATACATTATAATAATATAACATAAACACTAACATTGTACATATGATGTATATAATATGTTATTGCAAATTTGATTTAATCTGCCTAAATACCTAATCGACGTTAATCATTCAATTTGCACTCGGTGAAGTTTAATTCAGCAGAAGAAACGACAAAAAACAACAAAAATATGCAAATTGTTTCCCAACTATTTATCGACTCGTGATGTCGAGGGGCATGACTATACTTAGCGTGAGTTTCACATAAATACGGGACCTGTAGACGCAGAATATATAAAACAATATAATATGCCGAATAAAGGTTACACTTTGAAACGCGTTTATTATGTGCTATATAATAGTCCATTATGGGTACTTACGTATAGTTACATCACACTCAGTAATTTCAGGTTTAGTGCCTTTGAAATTTATATTTTGTAAAATGCGTTTTGTCCGTCTGTTTACATAATATAATATTAATATTACACCATATGCGTGTACAGGCCACTGATTCGACGATGGAGGTTGTCTTTCGCGAGAGGTATAAATCGAGCTCACCCCCACCCTAGATATATATATCGTCATCGTATACGACCAACGCCAGAGCGGTGCTCGCGGGACATGATGGCTTCCACACGCGTTTATATATACGTGTATATAACGCCGTAGCGGTGGCAGAGGGGTGTGTGCACTCGGCTGTCAACGCTCCAGCGCACGTGAAAAGGGGTCGCGTTTCAGCGGGGTTGATTTTTGAAAAGCGACCCCGAAAGCGGCCGACGAATGGCGTTTCTGGTTTTTATGTACGTATATTATGTGTACGCGCATTTTTTCTCCCGCGATATACTCATGTGGGTACCTTATGTATATACTATATAATATATTATATACATACTCGGGATATACGCGCCGATGCAGCAGTCTTCACCAATATATATATACGGAGTTGGCCCATGGTATTTTCCCACTTATTCACAAACGAAAGATCAGCGTGATGATCCACCTTGTATATATATGTTCATATTATGTATTATAAATCCAGACGATCGGGAATAGCCCAAGTCGTCTCGTATATATATCATATTATGCTGCAGAATATATTAATACTGTTTAATTATAATACATAATATATACATATACTATTTGGGTATGTTGTGTCCCGTGCCCCGAGACCGTCATACGCGGATTCTTCCCGGTTTAATTTGTTTAGTGTCGATGATCCATAGAAAATCGTCAATATGCATAATATAAGTAGGTAGTATATATATAGATGCCTATATATAATATAATAATGTTATATTTTATTATACAGACTATTGCTCAACAGCTGCGACCGTGGGGAAAATCGGATTATTCAACACTATACCCATGCGATAACGTCGCCGTCTGCCACGTATATACCTCCCTCGCAGAGGCAACCCCGACGAAAAACCAGCCATGGTTCAACACCGGAACCGGATATGACGTTTGATCGTGAGCGCGTATGGTAGGTACATATTATATATTACATAGGTACGTTGCACTTAATATCCGAATAATATTATACGCAGTTACGAACATTTGGTTTTCTTATATATACTGTATACACAAATAGATGCACGGCCACACAAAAGTATTGACCATAGCTGTTGAATCTGTTTCACGATAAGTAGGTAGGTATATAAATAACAATTCCACAAACAAAATAATTTTCATTAGTTGATTAAGATTTATAGTTTAATTATAGTTAAAATAGTTTATTTAAATTTTAACTTGAGATTTTGTGATGATAATTTTTGGCTAAAAATTGACGGGGTTCCTACTGTAAATATGTATCTATACTTTATACTCATCATAATTTTGCCTGAGCAGTGAGCTGTATAGAATGCGAGTACACTGGACGACATTCGGCGCATATATTATGTGACATACTGATATGTATATGTACCTAATTACATTATACAAGCATCGCCGGAAAACATTTTTACATATGGGAAGTATTCTATAGTCCATATGGGATGAGACGAGCAGGAAAAAAACGTTTTATCGTCCAATGTATATTTTTAACGAGAGAAAAACAATTATATGCGTTAATTTACTGCAAGTATGGTGAACATATGGTTTGAGAGAGATGAAGGTATATACTTGGAATTCCTGTATAATTTATTTTTATTAAATAAAATGGATGCATGTTAGCAAAACGTATAAGCACACACGCCTTAAAACCGTTAAAAACGGTTCGCACTAATCACTTAAGTAAACATGTGCCAGTGTAAAACGAATTCGATATTATATAGGTAGGTACATTAAATTCATAATGATAGTCGAAAAATGTATGCTCATGCAATACTGAATAAACCTATAGCTAGGTACCTACCTAAATAGTAAATAGTAAATACCTATTGGATTAAGGTGTATGTGTGTACTAATATTATAATTTATGCATCTCCTATACCTTTAAATATTTATTAAATAGTTTAATAATAGTATAAATTATTATTAATCTCAATATCAGTCACACGCATATAAAGTTATTAAAATATAATAAATTATATAGGTACCTACCTCTATATTACACTAACAAGTAACATGCCACTATGTATAAAAGTGTTATTTTTATAAATGCTTATACGTAAGTTATAAGTTTATAACCTATAATCTATAGTTATTAGTTTATTTGAATTACATGTTTGTTTTATGCTCGATTTATAAAATGTAACACTGAAAATAAAATAGCGTTACATAACTTTATTAAATATTATAGAAATATATATATTATGTTAACTTATATTGTTCCATAAATGTTATTATACACTTTTGCATAATATGATAAATAGTATTATACTATACAATACAATATATACTATGTCCTATAGTCTATGGACAATATAGATTATGAAGTAGATGAAGTATATTGTAATTTTGTGCGTACCTGCTATTGAGAATTTAATTATTTATAGAATTTATATGTAGAGAATAATATTATTAGGGGTGGCCTACCCGTGACTGGCGACGGCTCGGCGGCTGCATAATGTATATATAATATATATGTATAAATATAATGATATGGTGAAGGAATTTTGAGTGGCATCACGTGTCTGCGTTTAACATATGACTATCAAAAAAAATATTTTGTTTAATAATTAATGAGAACCACAACTATAATATATACAAGTAGAAAATAAATCACCGAAATACAATATATGTGTACCTACATAATACATGTATAATATATTGTTTTATATATAAACTTCATCATTATATTGTAGGATATAGGTTAAATGTACGGTTACAATTATTTACGCATAAAATGAAATGTTTTGCATGCTCGAATAATATAAAGTTGTTAAACAGATACCTATATAGCCCGTGTAACTCTTAGGATTTTTCTCTCCAATAAAGAGTTTGTATTTTAAACTATATTATGAAAAGAATAAATATTTTTGTCAGTCTATTGATAGTGGCTTCTTGTTTGCCAAAAAAAAAAAAGATAAAAGATAAAATTTAATTTTAATTTTAATTTCTACGCGTACGTGATGCCGCAGTCCACTTGCAGTACGTTTTATACCGTATACCGTATAGGTACAGCCAATTGCCAAACGTGTATATTAGGTAATAATATATATTATTGTATAGATACGTGAGAAACGGATCGATCTATAGACTGGCGCGTTTAGTTAGGTACTATATTATAATAAAGATTGGAAGAAAAAAAGAGTTGAAAAATAGAGGGTTTTACTCGGCGGCGGCGGCGGCAGCGGTACAAATGCGGTGTCGGTTGTTTAAATAATCGATGAGGAGTGCGCGGCGGCGTTAACGGGGCAACTCTTCGCCATTTATCAACGTTTCCCCGCTGCAGCCGGCGCGCTCAACTGCGAGTCTCTCCTGCCGCCGCGCCACAACCTCTACTGAACGGGCATATACACTGCGATCGCATTATATTTTATTATTATTATTTTATATATACGCGTGGCATTCAGTCCGTCTGCCGCCGATTTAATCCATACATATATATATATATATATATATATACGTAGATATATAATATATACAATATACAAGGGCAAGAGCAAGGCGCGTTTCTTCCTTTTTTCGCCCCATCGTTATTTTATATATATTTCTTACATAGGTTGTGTTTAGCAATCGCCGAACGACTTAATTACATTATCGGTGGTCATTTTAAACATATATATAATATTGTGCAACGTATATTCCGTAGTGCTGTGCGGTGTATGAGTTTTTTCTCCTCGTTGTTTATAACACAGCTATATTTGTCCGAATTATATAAACGGGTTTACCTGCAGCAGCAGTTGTATATTATATTACTATAGCGACGCAGTGTGGAGACTTATTTTGTTGCCTCGAGAAAAAAAAAATTAATAATCGTAGATCACGCGCGTATTGCACCAGCGTATCGACCAGCACGATTATTATGCGAGACGAGTGAAGATAATTTTTTATATATTTTGTTTCGATCATACTTATACTTAGGTATATATTATATTGGAGGTCTGTTACCGAAGATGTTGTGCTGTGGAGCTGGTTTCCGCCAAAAGTATAGGTACTTTGAACTTTTTCCTTTTCCACCAAATCATAAATTGGTGGATTCCCTACTTTGCTAAAATCATACGATTCGTTTTCTGCAGTATCTTGTGGTTACGACTTTTAAAATCATAATCATACAGAGCCATGTAACGTGTGCTTACACAATGAACACATGGCAAACTGTAATGGTAGTACCTATCTATTGGCTATAACTAGTAATAGCCAATCTATATATATATATATATATATATTATATAAATGAATGTTTGTATTTGTGTCCTTTATGCATTCCTAAACAGTTCATCCGGTTGCTATGAAATTTGGCACAGAGATAAATTATACCTCTGGGAAGAAGATATATAGGCTAATTTAAAAAGGGTAAATTAGAGGTCCAACCAGGTAATTACCTTAAGGTGCTCAAATACGGATTTTGATATTTACGATGGAAATGTTTGTTTATAAATAGTTGCTATTGGTTTTAATAAAAATAATAATTATTAAAACGATACACATGTTGTTGTACTTCAATGTATTTCAGTACAGAATGTCTCAAGTTTGAACCACGGTTTAAAATTGTTTTTTTCTTATTTTTCTTCTTTATCTATACATACAAATGTTTGGTTTTTTTTTATTCATCGGGTTTTTTAGTACGGTTAGATTAGGATTTTTTATTAATTGATTGTATTAATCCGCCGTAGGTTGAATTCAGTAAAAACTACAAACTTGGTATAACTTTGATACTTCAGAGTTAAATTATGCACTTACGTACAAACCACACGGGGTCCGCTGTCCGCGATCTACCGCAGGTAGATTCCCTACCTGATAATATACTGCTGCGAATCTCACGGACAACATCGGTCGGGATGGCTATATATTAAAATATAAATATCATTTACACTTAAAAAGACATTATTTCCACAGCATGTTACACCCAAAAGGCGTTGAACAATCAAAACTTCTTTACGGGCAACGCCGGCTAATTTAGCTTTTTACATATATATAGCAAGGAGTACAAACTACAACTGTTATTTTTTTAATTATTTAATTATTTAACGACTCACAAATTATTAAAATATTTACGTAATTTTGACAAATTTTGTTTTGAACTTAAGTTTTGTTCGCTTGTAAAAATAAGTAACTTTTTATTTTTAATATTTTAAGATGTTGCAACTATTATGAGGAATCTTATAATAATTTTTTAATATTTTTTACTCATAAACAAACATTTTATAAAGGTGGATGCATTTTATTTATATATACTATATTTTTTGCCTCCTGTCTAATAATGGTTTGTGCGCAAATTCATAATTATACTCTACCATTGAGTAGGTATATACATTTTAGAACAATATAATAAAAATTAACTAATTGTATAACAAGTTATACACTTAATGGTAGGTCTGTGAGCCAATACCTCTGGGAAGAAGATATAGGCTAATTTAAAAAGGGTAAATTAGAGGTCCAACCCGGTAAGGTACTCAAATATGGATTTTGATATTTACGATGGAAATCTGTGACTCGGTGAGCCGATACCTTGCCTATCCGGTGATCCTCAATGGTGCTGAACTACTGCCTATATAGATTAGTGGATATCCGATATATTATCTATTTAAGAAATATGCTAACGGCGCGGCGTGGCCATCAGCTACGTCCTACTTAATAAGCATAATATTAACTAAAAAAATTATTAATCATGTATCTATACCAATCCACATTTCTCCAATATAACCAACATACCTATATTTGTTTTCTGAACATCCAATGTTTTTAGGTAGGTAGGTAGTATATATCTGTATAATTATAGGAAGAAAAATATTCATAAATGTTCAACACAAAAAAAACGACAAACACGTATTTAATATAATTTAGCTACATAGTGGTACCTATGTATACTGTACAGTTATGATTCAATTATAATATCATATTATGGCCAATCATATTGAATTACATTTTGTAACGTTTTCCTACAGAAGTCACTGGACCTGTTATTTAAAAGAGAAAAAAAATATTTTTACGATCGTCGTCGCATGCTCATTGACCATATTTTAATAATAATGTTATCATACCTGTATCACGTTTTTGTTTCTTCATGTCAAATTGACCATGCAGAATTGTCGGTTTCTATTCGTGACATTATATTTGGTACACCCGTTTGATAGATGGTTTTATTTTGATTTGTGCGATACCACATCTCGACAGGCATTGCTGCAGTGTTTCACTAGAATGTTGCGCAAACCGCACAAGACGATTAAAATAATAATAATATAACGTCTATGCACACAAACACACTAATGCACAATACTTAGGTCTTAGCCAGTCATAGGTATATACGAAGTATTCAATACGACATGGTACAATTGTGTTAACTGCTACAGTTACGCTTACATATTGTGCGTATGTATATATAGTTAGATACGTGTATATGCACTTATATATATATATAATACATATAGCTCGATATATATATGTATGAGTTTTTTTTTATTCGAAAAAAAAATGTTTACCACTTTCGAGTATTGTGCAACGACGACTTTCGATAAAGGTATATCTTAGAACGGGTGTTCAATGTACCTACCTAAATTATGTAATGTAAAAATATGTCCAACGATGTCGGGTACATAATTTAAAAAACTATAAAAATAATGAATTTATAAGCCAATAATATTATAATATAGTATATTATCTATATGTTAAGTATATTATTTTATTAAGTGATATAAACAAACGTGAAAGCGATTCGGTGGCGTAATTTGGTCATGTTTGTGGGGGAAGGGGATGAAATGTTTTAACATTGTGCACTCGCACACCCTGTAATTTTGTTGTCCACAATTGGCCTAGGTCTAATTAATACTATGGCCAGATGGCCTTCAGTTTGCCAATCTTTAATTGTGCATGCACCGCAGCTATTCACTGATAATCATAAATAATATTATAATATTGTGTTCTTTAATTTGATAATTGATAAATCGATATCGGTATCACTTTATCCACTGGCACACATAAATATGTGTAAATGGTAAGTGGCTACTGACAGGGGCGGACTGGCTATTTTTGGCCCGTGGTGCAAAATTAATTAGGGGCCCGTAATTTTTTTTTAAACCTACCTAAATTAGGAAAGATCCCTTAGTTTTATAAGTAAATATAAAAAAAAAATTAAGAATAACATGTTGTTTATTTGTAGAGATGTTGAAATATGTTATTTTATTTTTATTTTGTATAATACCGTATTATACCAGTATTATACCGTATACCG
>NC_042494.1:142812099-142823916 GCF_005508785.2 Acyrthosiphon pisum
CTATATACAGTATATACACAGAATGTATGAACGGTAAAATGTAATGTGTTAACTATAAAAATATGTTTTTATTAAGTATGTTTTTGATATTGTAATGAATCTGTAATGAAAAACTGAAAACACTAGAAACGTTTTTTTAACGATTGGCCTGGAGGTGGGAAAAAATTGGCCTCTTTAATTGTTTGCAAACCTTAAAAAAAAAACTGAAATGGCGCCCCTGCCCCTGGGCCTCAAAATGTGTATGGAATAAATAATTACAAAATATTCACATTTACAAATACTGAATACCTAGGTATTTTACTTTATTGGTCTTATTGGTATCTTCATAAAAAATAGTGAACTTTTCGTATTTTCATCTCTTTTTCTTTTCCCTTACATTTTTATAATTTAAAAAATAACTTTGAGAGACGAGTAAATAGTAAATATTAAAATTAAATAACAAAACTCCACACGAATGATGAATGTAATATCAGTAACTATATCACAATATCAAATTATGAATTATAAAACTATAAAAGTCGAATACCGATTGCTGATTGTAACTGTAACTTGTAACCGATGTCCGATTACCGATTACGAATAACGACGAAACTAGGAAAGTCATTACGAAAATTCCAATTACCTAAGTGTACAAATCATTATTAAGTTATTTTTAGTTCAATACTTCAATGGGACGATAGTCTTTAATCTAGATAAAATAATCTGATAATCATCGAGCGTCGTCGATCCACGATAAAATAATACTCTTATCACTCTTATCATTTTTCGGACAACTGCCAGCTAGCCGAGGCATTTGATATCAATAATAAAAAAAAAAAAATATATATTATTAGATAAAGAAGTACATAGGTAAATGTAGTTAACCAGTCTTAAAAAAAAAGGTCATGGGGCCGGGGGGGAATACGACACCCAAATCCCCCCCCCGTAATTACGCCACTGAAGCGATTATAATAATAAACTGTATAATCATTGACGCACCTAGACATTTCAACTAAGGGGTGCTTAAGCTCCAGGTTTTTTTGTGACTTAATAGGACCTAACACCTAAAGATTTTTTTAAGGGGGTGTAAAGGGAATTTGAGTAATTTGTACGCCTATGATGTGCACGCGTTTGTATATAAATCTTCCAATTTCAGCCGTTCGAAGGTAGGTCATCGAAAATCATAATTCATGATACACAATATATGTATATAGGTACACAATCTATGATATAGGTACTAGAGTTGCCTTGTACATTTATATTAAAATCGTTTGCGATCCACCTGCATTTTGTAGGGAGAAATTTTGCCGCAACATGAATCACATCCTTCTCCGTAGTTTATTATACGGGATTCGATCGCATACAATTTTAATATAATATCATAATATTAATATAAAATATTATAATATATTATTTTAATATAATAGTACAAAACAAAACTGCAGTTTTGTTATGTGAAATTTTTACGATCCTGCGACATGCAGGCTGCAGTAATACATCTGTATCAGAACCTACACCATATCATTATAATTTACATACGATAAATTGTATAATTTTGTACAGTAATATTACTAATTATAGTGCCTCATACGAATATATCAAAAATACCTATTATCAATTATTATCACGTACAATCATAGATAATACAGACTATCATCTTTATGCGTACAATTGTACAAAGTACAATGTACCTATAGTACAAAACTCCCATTTTATTAACTTAATCATAATTTATAAAATGTTAGAATATAAATTTAATATTTCTTTATCATTTAGTAATGTTTAGTGATATAAAATTAAAAAATTTTTTTACAAATATTACAATTACTATCCCTACTAAAATAATTTTATTTTTTTGAAAACTGTTTTGAATCCATTAAAAAAAATATATATTTTTAAGATAAAAATGGGCCCGGGACCGTGTCCTTTCCCTTAAACCGGGTTTGGTTTATACTTCATAGAGTTATGATTTTTGTTACTAATAATATATATTTATTTATTGTCCGCAGTTACTGTACGTCTGTACATAAAATACGTTTAGAAACCGGGAAATTAGTACGCTCGCAGAGTGAGCTTTCCCTAAATGTTTTGATTACATTTCTGCTACACTACGGAATAATATATAACAACATAATAACATAATTCTAAATGATCGTGAATTGTAAAACCATGGATCTTTGAAATCACCAATATAGCTGTTGCTACAATAAATAAATTATTTTGATACATGTTTAGATATTCCGTATTATCATCAGTAGATCATAATTGCCTTCTACATCTCGGTACATAAATAAATCGTAAAACAAGGTAAAAAATAAAAGTTTTCTGTGACAAAATGTTGTTCGTCCCCGGAACGAACAGTATTAAATGCATGCATCACATCAGTCTAAAAGTCAAATTATCTATTGAGTTCCGTTGTATAGCGATAGTTACGAAATTTTAAACGTTATTATAGTGCCAAGTAACTCGTAACTCCAGTCGCCGCAAGTAAGATAAAAATGTGACGAACCGCAAGGGAAAACAATCATTGAGGGTGACTGGCGAAGGGCAATACGCCACCACCACCACTCTGTATACGGAGATATGTGTATATACTATACAACTATTATATAGGTACTATAATACTTACGCCAAACGTATGATCGGCGGGGTGGGCGGGTGTACGTGACGTGGCACTCTGTATAGGTGCAGCATAATAATATTATACACGTAATGTATATATAATACGACACTCACCGCAGCTGCAGCCACAATAATATAAGTGCATATGTATCTCGCGCGTAATATTTTATTTGTAAGGCCTTTTGGAAAATCGTATTGACTATACAAATTATAATCGTTTATATTATTATTTGTATCTAATATATATCTTCAGTGGTATAAGCTATAAACATGGAAAATAATAGAAACCGGAGAAAACTGAAAATGTTAGGTATAGGTACAGGATGCGTGGCCGAGTGAACGGACCTATATTATAATATTATAGTGTTCACCGCATGGACCTACCGAATACGCCATATATGTTGTTGTTATTATTATTACTATTATTATTCCTACCTATATTATTATTAATATAATAAATATTTAATATATTATAATCTCTTTGTGTCGATTTCCTACATGTCGCGCGCACGCGTAGAAAGAGTTAATTACACGGTTTGTGTGTACAATATTGTATTATATGCGCGCGCTAGCGATAAAGACAAAAACAAAAGGGTATATTATAATATAATATTATACATAGGTACCTACCTGTCCTGTACGCGCACACGCGAGACGCACTCAGCGCGCGCGGACCATTGTTTTTCGTCGTCCTCCTCACCGCCACGCGCGCGCCAACACGCCGCATTGTTGACGCGCGCCGGAATACCGTCTGGGCCGTACCCAAGGTCGATCGCGGTAAACTTTTATCGCGTCAATACTTGATGTTATATTATAATAATTATGATGATATCACAGTATTAATATTAGTAGCAGTAGTTGATGTGGAGCTAGGATGCGAAATCGTAATAATTTTAAATTCATAAAATATATAATTTAGGTACCTATAGGTATACGCAACACGCATTATAATACATAATATAATATTCATTGAAAAGTATCTAGGGCACGTCTGCATTGATATTAAATATAATAATATAATGGATACGGCATCGGGAATTCCTATCTACTATTTGTTCACTAAACATAATAAATTATCATACTTTTTGGCTAACATAACGGAGGTAGAGAATCGATGGTTCTCACTCGCGCAGAAGTTTCTGCACAGCTATAAAGAAACTTAAATTTAAACAAGAGTGAAAACAGATGGAACGCAGTGGTTGACAATGGTGTCAGTATGTGTTAGCTAAACGATTCGTATATAGGTGTGATGTCGTATCCATACGTTTAATACAAATGTGTCTCCGTCTGTGTCCCATTTCTGATCGGTGGCACTATGTCAACAAAAAATTGGGGCTGGTAATGATAAGTGCTCCCCTCAAATTGCACTTGTACATCCGATCTCGTACATATTATACTATATTATATTATATATTTTAATAAATGTTACGCGGAGCTTGAGACATGATTATATCGACTACTCGTGAGATCTAGGTACGCACTTATTATTTTAACTACGGTGATAAAATTAATTATAATTTATAATATTATGTACCGCACTCGTCCGCGCACTGCCATATATTATTCAAATAGTGGCTTTGAGAAAAATGACAGTGTAGTCTTCGCTCGTGGTGCCAAGAATGCGTCGTATTGGATAAGAACCCGTCCAGTTGTATGGTAGAACTATATATTAGGTATATAGTGACTATAGCAAAGATGGATACCCTGTCCAGAACGCACTAAATCGCGAAGGAATATTGTACAGGTTTACCTAGAGAACACGTATACGTTTTTATAGCGCAACAATATCGTGTAAGTTTGCAAAATTAAAGTTATGTACCGACGTTCGCATGTATAAAAGTTATTCTTAAAATGGATACAGCTGTACTTATAACTCATAAGAGTACTTAACTCATGAGACACCCATCTATTTATTCTCAAAAATGTAAGTAAATTATATTGATTAATCAGAGTATAGATCCACTGCTGTGAGCGTTAACCATTGCTGTACATTTGAATGAGTTTTATTTTTTGAATCACACTATGAATAACTATGTCTATATATAACTGATTATTGTTTCTAAGAGAATAATTAACAGCAGTTCTAATTAATAGTTATAAGATAGTTAACTAATAATCATCTAGCTATAAACATGTTTTCCGAAGCGTTATAGTTGATGTGTATTAATTATAAAAAAAATGTATAGAGGGACGTTAAAAAGTTAAATTATATAAACAGTATTTTTTATTTCAAGAGATAGTAATTAAATACTTTTGAAAAGTATTCTATAAAACATGGAGACTGGAGTTATACTATTATTTATAACTTATATTATATTAGGACTAAATTATTTCAAAATACCTACTAAGCTGCAAGTGTGTACCTATATGCACTCTATACTTGCAGTAGACATGGGTATATTAAACGGTATAGATACCTACCAAATACTAGATTTTAGTAAAATAAAAACTATTTTGTTTTAATGATGGTTTATATTTTAATATGCTTTTCTTCATATCGTATATTAATGTGTTCGGATTATTTTTTGTTTGTATAATGATTTATAATATTATGCTCGTATTATTACACAATATAATATGTAATATATAATGTATATTGTTTAATAATAACACTGTTTTTTATACTGAAACGTATTGTCGGATTCAGCATATCACGTACGAGATGTACATATTATATAATATATGGTAAAGGAAAAACGAAAAGAAAAACATAGTTTAAAACAATAAAGGTTGAAAATATATATAGCGACTCTTAAAGTATACAATAATATATTATACATAGTATATAGGTATAATACATAAGTTAAAAATATTTTCTTTTTCTTTGAGTATACAAAAAAAGAAAAAAAGACTTTCTAAAATCAATCGACGTCGACGATTAAACAAAAAATATCTTTTCATTTATAGTTTATACATAGTCATGGAAAAACATATACATATTACAGTAGAAATGTGAATATTATATAATAAAGTAGTAATACTTATATATTATATTTTATAGGTCAATAAATAAATGAGCTTGTGTTTTCGTGATTTATATTTTATGTACACATTAAAAGATTACAAAAAAAAATAATAATAATACGATTCCTTAAATAGTACAATATTTTTAAAATTTACAAATGAGCTGTATATAATTTTTAATCTTCATATAATATTTCATATACCTCATACATATATGTATGCTCGTGTATATAAATAATATTTTCTATTTTATAAATTATATAAATTATTATATATTGTATATTGTATAGAATCTTTTTATCGTAACGAAAACAAAACGATTGGACAAAAAAATATCTAAAAGTAAGAGATACTAACAATAAATAACATTTTTTTTTCCATAAATATAAACATTTTAACCAATTACTTATTTAGGTGAATCTACCGTGCGTCGGAAATGATTTCGCCAGAAGATTTCAATAAACCCATTGTCAAGCACGAATACGTTATACAATATTATTTCATAGGAATTATTATATTATATTCTTCCCACGGTCAAAATATTATTTTTCTTTTAGTAGTTAATATTATATAATATACCAGCCCGCTGCAAACTATATCTTATAATACCTACGCAATATTATATACGTTACTCGTAATTCAGATGTTATAAATAGTCGGGTTTTCGGTATAATCGCAGACGATATGGTATGGTAAATCGACCGTGGCAATCGCGCATATATTATAATTATATTATTAAGACCCCCCCCCCCCCCAAAAAAAAAGGCGCCAAACTGCCGCAAAATTGATCGGTCCCATGAGGATTTGTATCCGAGGGCGCGAAGGTATATTATTAGGTATATAATCAATCTGACCATGGGGAGAACAACACGTACATAAAGCGTACAGAAGAAACCCGTAAAGAATGTCTGAAGAATTGAACATGACATCTGCCGTAGGTATAATGACAGTGGTTAAAATAGTACCTAGGTATAATGACAGTAGTTAAAATAGTACCTGGGTATAATTCCTATATATTAGGTATATATTGACCATAACGCAATGATCACTTTCGTATTTTTTATTTGTTGGATTTTACAGTATTACTTTTTCGTATATTTTCATTTTATGTCAAGTAACTTATACCTTGGAAAACGGGTGGCTCACGATCTGCAAACGTGCCGTTACAGTTGAGTGAGTCCGTACTCGCCGGCGCCGACCCCGATGGCCAAACCCTGTTGTTGTAGGTGTTGAGACAGGTGCGGCGGTGGCCCGCGGTGGTTGAGACAATGTTGTAACTGTTGCTGTTGCTGCTGCTGTAGTTGTTGTTGTTGTTGTTGCTGTTGCTGCTGTTGTTGGTGAAGCTGTTGCTGCATGGCGGCGGCCGGATTGTTGTGTCCAGCGACCGACGCGGCTGCGGCGGCGGACGACGACGAAGACGAAGACGTCGACGACGACGGTATTATGGCGGACATCAGCGACGTCGGCCCGGCATCGTTCTGCTGTTGTAACCTCAACTCGGGTTGTTGTTGCGGTGACATGTCGTGCGAATCGATTTTCAATCCGGACGGCGAGCACAGCGGTTGCTGCTGATGGTTGTTGTTGTTGTTGTTGCTATTGTTGTTGTTGTTGTTGTTTTTGGCCCGGGATTTTTTGCCCGCTGGTTGCGTGCTTCCGTTTTTCCGGCGCACGTTTTTCGTGTTGGGCAGATGGTTGTCCTTCTTGTACTTCATTCGCCGATTCTGGAACCATATCTTGATCTGCCGCTCGGACAGCACCAGCGAATGGGCGATCTCGATCCTCCGTCTCCGGGTAAGGTACTTGTTGAAGTGAAACTCCTTCTCCAGCTCCAGCACCTGGTACCGGGTGTAAGCGGTCCGTTGTCTCTTCACGTCCACCGGCTGGTACCCACCGTTCGCTGAAATCAGAAAAAAACACAAGTTATAAACACCATCAGAAACAGGTGTAAGTATCTACATAGGTAAATACGAACCACACGTGTCACGTGTGCATAAATACTTTATAAAAAGATTGGCAGTCGATACTGCAGTGTGGGTATAGATTGTATACTCGACTGTATATAATATATTATATAGGTAATCGTTTCGCGATACGTCGGATCATTTTTTTATCACTTATTACAAAATTTACAAAAAGTAATATTTTTCATATCGTGCATATCAATATTTTTACGGTATTATTATATAATACTTACGATTTCGTCAAATATTTATTGTTATATGCGATGAGTGGTTAGTCAAGTGGGGTTGGGGAGTAACAATTTGATTCGAACGACTGTTTATAAATATAATTTAAGGGAATCACTGTGCGCAGAATCCAGCATACATATACCTATATATATATACGTCATTACTATAGAGCATAATAAATTTGGTGATAATATTATAATAAAGATGCAAAAATTTATTTTAACTTTCAAGCGAGTATGAATGCATGTTACGGGTGTACCTATTTTGCAGTTTGTCCTGAAATATAACATTTCATATTACTACTAGAAAAGTCTAATATTTTCTTTATAAATAATAATGCTTTTCAGAAAATAGTGACGTTACTATTTTGGCTCACATCTATCATCAAAACGAACATTTGACCTACGTGACTCCCATGATATATGTAAAATAAAAATAAAAAAATACACATCATAATCAATACATTCATCGCTCCGTCCAGAATCTAAAAATATACTAAACTTTATTTAATTATTTTGTCAAATTAAATATTACCTCTAACTAATTGCATGTTGTTTTGCAGATATGTGCTTAAAAACTTAAAATTAAAGTCGAATGCAGAAGTATTATGACTCTAAACGGTTCACAGAAACTATATCAATCATCAACTGTTAATTGATTTACTCATAATATTATGATAGTACCTATCTAACTTTGATCGTGCAAGATGCAAGAATATATGAAGCGTATAGTTATAATATTGAATATTATGGTACACATTGCAGTCATTTATAATACAGATATATAGGTACACCTATGCATGATAATAATATTATTGCACGGCGCGGCGGCGTCTTTCTGCGCTCAAACATTTAATTTCGAAATATCTCTCCCATTATTGTTATTATTATTGAAATGCCGGAGCCATGTTCGGTCGGTGGACAAGGGCGTGGTGGTTACGGCGGCGGCGGTCCTTAAATGGGGGAACGTTGCCGGAGCAGTCTGCGCGCCGTATATAATAATAATAATATAATAATAATATATGCCGCCGTCTCGGGTGCGTTTTTCGACGTTGCCGGGTCACCCGACGACGACGACGAGACGAATAGCTGCTTCTGCTGCCGTTATTCTGTCTATGCGCGTGTGTGTGTATATATTAATATTATTATTATAACTACCTTTATTCAATATTATACACACTATAAGTATTACACGAGTGTGTGTGTGAGTGTGTGTGTTTGTTGTTCGACATCAACTTTTCTATTACACAAAAAACATACTATACACTAGGTACACAGTATAATATATATGTATTATATAAAGGAACGCACTTCAGTGACGACGACGACCTTGCAGCTCGTTAAGATCGTGTGCTAGTTTGTGTAGTGTAGTGTGGTGTGTGTGTGTGTGTGTGTGTGTGTGTGCGCGTGTGTTGTTGCGCGCAAAACACATCTATTGGCGAGAAGAAATAAAAAAATTACATCTGCATATCATTATCATTATATTTTATCATTGCCTTAGGGGCCGCCGCCATAAAATATTGTCTGTTGCGCAACGTCTGCTGTATATAGGTAGGTACCTAAACAGACATATTGCACCGATAAAGTGTTGTGTTAAGGTTAACATAAATATAGGATAGGTATATAATAAGTAATAACAGCTATATAATATAAACGCGAAAAGTGTATTATTATTGTGATTAAACATTTTTATCTCCTAATTAGGTATAAGACTTAGTGTGACGAGTGTATGTGTACAAGTTGAACATATTATACATGTTTACTATATATTAAGCACCATGTGGTATACGTGAGAAGTAATGCTATATACGTTTTTAAATGTTAACATACTCTGGTAGACATTTTAGAGTTTCCAATTTAAAAATATAATCTTATAAGTATTTAAACTTAAACTGCAATGTGTTGCATATACCTAAGTAACTATATTAAACTTTGACGATTGTACGACCCGACATTATTAGGTTTAATTTTCTAGTTCCTATAATTTCTATATATTTTATTTATACACATGCAACAGATTTAAAATAACGCACTGATTTTTATGTGTGACTGTGTTTGTATTATAGGTACGTACCAATAACAGTATATAATTGGTAGTATTATCATACGAAGAATAAATAGATAGGTCTTGCATCACTTGGATCACCTCGACGCATTGTAGTGGTGTGCACTGCGGTGTAGTGTTATATAATTTGAAAGCAACTAGAAATCATCGCGTATATTAAAAAAATAATAATCCCAACAGAACTTCTCCTACCAGGCATCCAAAAAAATATATGAAAAAACCAAGTGTAAAATAAATCTAAAATGAAGAATGTGTACAAAGTGCAAGTGGCACAAAATACCGCTGTATCGTACGGCCTTATAGCCGTCAGCCGTGCAGTGATGTTCAAAAACCAAATACTAAGTAGATACCTATACTACCTATAACGTGGTATCTAAACATTTCAAAAACCTATAACTGCAGCGATCATAATTAAAACGTAGGCCTGATTATGCTAATTTAGGAGAGGATTGAGAAAGTCGTGCATCGATGTGGATTTTGGGCGTTTTCATATCGTTTCATATACGAATAAAAATATAATCATCACTGTTACAGTAGGTATATTGGGGCGATGCTCGAGTACGATGTATGATTCCCGTAATTTGATTACCGGCTATTGATTAAACGTCAGCTGGCTGTTGTATATACAATATTTACTCTGTTGAAAAATTAATAAAAAAAAAAATAAATATAATATATAATAAAACAATCCTACGGGAGCGTTTACAAAACTTGTCGAACAGCGCCCTCGCCCCTCAGACCGTTAGGTACGACACGGCATGTTTATATAAACTCTGCACGTTTTGCGAGCTACTGCCTAAGTATTTAATTGAACTCGAATACGGTTTCGTAGTACGGAAACATGTATATAAATAATATTATGAGTTAAAAAAAATTGTATTCGACCTCGTTAATAAAGTTTGTCAAAAAGAACATGCCCACGGAGATGCGTCATAATAATTTAGTATTATTAATATATATTAGAATTATTTAATATACCTAATCTATATAATAATAAATAATAGACATAATTATATTGCAGTAAAACATCCATATTACGAAGTTTCATGTGAACAAGAAATTCGTATCATAGAGAATTTCATAAAATATAGAATTAAATACATTTAGTTCTCAAAAATATTTCGTTAACAGAAAATTTTGTTAAATGGCTGTTTCATTGTATTTGAAACCAACAATCTAATTTTTCTATTTATAAAATAGCGGACCCACGAAATAAAACTATGTAAATCACAACTTCTATATTATAATTGCTACTTTGGCTGTGATAATAGATACAAATATACAATACCTATAACAGCAGTGTTGAGTTTATCTAGATAAATAGAGAATATTAATTTACACAGTTATCTAAGATAAAAATCACCATTATCTAGATGAATTTATCCAGATAATTTAATTTATTAAACGACTTTTATTTACTATAATTTATAGGTAGACAATTAAGTAATTTATTAAGAAGGTAGGTAAGTATTTACTAATAACTATAGACATTTTCGATAACATACTATTAAGTTATTCTATATTGCTACGAGCTTACGGAGAGTGCAATAAACCAATTTAAAAAAATTTATCCGATTATTTATCTAGATAAAAAAAAAATTTTTATCTTTATCTAGATAACATTATTATAATTTATCTTTATATTTATCTAGGCTCAACACTGTCTAACAGGGATTCGCTCGATCGGGATGCAATGTGAAGTGACTTTTGGAAAACCATTAATAACTAAATTAAAATATAATAATAAATGATAATAATATTATCATTTATTATTATATTTTATTCAATAAATATGTGTGGATTTGTGTTGTCACGGAAAATTATGTGATACTCAGTGTTAGTCTATGTATAGGGATTTCTATGAATTTTTTATGAACTATATGAATATGCTTTTTAAAATTTGTATTAATTATGCACCAAATATCTGATCAAATATGCAGTGGTCGAAATGGCTCAAGATAAGTGGAGGGATGCCTTACAATTCAGATTTCCTGATAGC
>NC_042494.1:142824299-142867123 GCF_005508785.2 Acyrthosiphon pisum
TTTAGATATTTAGCATATCCCTAGTTACTACGTCCCTACCTATTATCATCAATATTATTATTTTCTTAGATATTTTCTTAGATGATCTAAGTTATTTTTCTGTGATATACGGGCAGATAATATGACTTAACATTTGTGATCACGGTCTTAGAAGACCGTGTTTGTGATCAACGCTTATCATTTTTAGTATAGGCGAATTGCCTATACTAAACAACACGATAAGGCCGGGCCTCAATATTACAAAACAATATTATTTTCACCGAATAAATAAAAAACTTTCATATATATAAATATAAAAATGATAGTAAGTATTTAATTTTAAAACACAAGTCTTAGGAGGGATGTGTTATTCTGCACAAAATAAGTAGAGGGATGAAAAATGTAAGTTCAAAAAAGTATAGGGATGCCATCCCCCCGTATCCCCCCCCACTTCGACCACTGCAAATATGTGATTGAATCTAAAACATAATAATGACAACCATATTTATCAAAAAAAAAAAAAAAGAATTAAGTTTTAAAAAAAGCTCGTGGCGATCAAATGATTATTGACAATACAATATTATCACGTATGTGCACGACGCGGGCGGGACACGTCAGAAGGACCTACAAGGACCTATACCACCTACCTACTTATACATAATAATATATGATAAAACAGCCGGCGAGCTGTGTCTGCATTTGTTGCGTCGCGCGTATACGAGTGTCAGCCAGCAAGCGAAGCGAGGACCACCGGCGCGAGTGTGTTTATACTTGAGAATAATATGCCTTCGGCGGATACAAATGAGCTTGGCCGTGTCGTTGCATCAGTACGTATAATATAATATTGTTGTGCGTATAAACATACACACACACACTCACACACAATATATAATATCATGTACACGAGAGCAGCGCGCGTATATAATATCAATAGCGGTCTAAAGATGTTCAAATTAGCAATGAATAGAGCCTCATCGTCTGCAGCAGCAGTGCTTGATGCGCGGTATAAATATATAATAGGTACGCATACATCATCTATACACATAATACAACGACATCCACACACGTACCTGCCTATATGTAATATATTATAATATACCTACCTGTATACGTAATTTACGTGACCTCTGTAATGGGTGTTTGGAGCATAAACGCGCTGGTGCGGTATCCGTGTACGACACGTAGGTACGATCATTAAAGGGCACATGAGACCGCCCTGTCGAACGCGATATTAATCTCGCGGGCTGCGGCGGCGGTCCGCGCGCGTTCGCCGGGTGAGGTCGCGCGGTCCGAAAATTATAAATCGCCTGCCATTGTAGTTGGCGCGTTTTACACGCTCCTCCGCGTCGCCCCGGAGAATCCCGAAACGACACTATGCACGCGCATGTAAAACGCGCGTCGAGTGTGTGGCCATTATTATATATATACACACACACGTGTAGGTATATATAGTACCTACCCATATACAATAATAATATAATATAATTTATATACGTCCCCGTTTAGATAATATATATATATATATATATGTATGTGTACAAAGTACCTACTTAACATCGCACAAGTGACACCCGTGTAGGTATACGCCGAGACTTCCCCCGTCGCCGTGCGACGTCGATATGAGGCCGTTTAATATAATATTATATACATATGCGCGTTATTAATAACGGCGTGTTCTTATACGTATTATTATTTTGATTGTGATAAACTGCACGGGAGGGTCACGGACAATGTATATACGATTATATATAATATTATGCAGTGTGCCGCACAACGATGTTTATGGGGATTCGACGACTATGTGTGCGCGTTGTGTAAAAAAATTAATGTACACCGAAGGACACATCGAGACGACAACGACTATTATTATACGCCGTCTATCGGACGTGATCGATACGCGTACATTATCATAATATTGTATGTGTTTGTGTATAGGTACGTTATTATTATTATATATCATTGAATTGCGCGCGATTTAAGCGTCCCCTGTGTCTCCTATCCACATTATATTATTATCGTATAATAATATATTACCTACTTGTATACACGACTCGAGCAACCAAAACCGTATAGCATTTATATAATATGCATAGCACTCGTCGCAGTGTTTATACACATAGTATATAGGTAATAATTTACACAGCCCCTTGTAATTTATCAACATCTACATCTTATATTATTATCGTCTCGCCGCCACCGCTGCTTGCCCCCTGCAGCAACCGGCAATCGCCCCATTCGTCATTGATAATTTAAAGGTACTTATAGAGGACGACAAAGTTAATGTCGATATTAATCTATCATACGAGTATCGAAACCTATATGTATACAATACACCTACTATATAGGTATAATACAAGTACCATATATGTTTATAATATATACCTATTGGTATAATATGTTCTTATGGATGAGGCCAACACGTTTGAGTGTGACAATCGATATGTCGTATCCACTTAGTGTAATCGTATTTTTAGTGAAATATATAATATAGGTACATTTCATGAGCTACGATCATATTATATCGTGTAAGTCTGATTAAGGTTCATGAGATGGTCGGTATTATATTTTATCCATTTCATGTGACGGAAACCCTTATTTTACAAATATTTTGTGGCTTAGTGTAATATTTTAAATTAAATATTAATTACATTATATACTATATGGTTAACTTTTCGTGAAATTGAAATAATAATATCGTCTTATCTTATTAAATTAGTTTTTTTATTATTATCAATAATTGTCATTATATATTTGTACTATTATTATTACTATTACAAAAATTAGTGTTTTGGCAACAACTTTAACACTGAACAGAAGTCAGAACCATTAAAACAAGCACAACGTTTTGTTTCACATTGGCGTTTACAAAATAATACTAAAAACACCTATTATCCACCAGATATATAAGAAACTGTTTCACGTAATGTAAGTTGCTTACCAATATTAACTTGAGCAATTTTTAAAAAATTAGAAGTCACAGTTAGGTTGCTGAATTGTACCCCTCTTTTACTAAACCACATTTAGTTTGTGAAGCTTATAAGCTTATATAGGTGTCTACCCTCACATAGGTGTCTATCATCTTACCCTTTGATTGACAATAACTGCGCAATTACATTGACAGGATCTCACGGTCCTCGATCTACTGTAGGCACTGTTATTGAGTCTCAATCATGAATTTATCCATAATACGATGTAATTAATTAAAAATATTACACAAAGTGTAAAATAAGGGTTCGGTTTCCATTTCATGAAATGGATAAAATATGTGTTCATTTCATTTTCACGAACCTAAGTTTGACTTACACAATATGATCGTAGTTTAAGTGGATGCGATAAACAGTAAACACACATTCTGCACAGCGCACATCTGATGTTCCTGTTCGATATATATTACACATCAATTATTAAACATATATTATAACGATGCATTTACTTATTTTGCTTATGCATATTATTTTACGAGACATTTTGTCACTTGTTTTTATACCATCAATTTCATTTTCAGTTTTTTCCATAGTACATATAATCATACAATCTAGGGCTATGGTAAGTTGTTTCTTGAACGAAAATTGTTAGAACAAGACTTTAAATATTTTAGTTACGAATTAATTATTATTGTTTTGTATTATATACACGTAGGTATACGCCAACCGCCGACGTAAAAACGAAATTGAAGGTAGTGAAAATACGACTTTGAGGCGTTCCCTTGAGAGGGCGTATATTGTACAGCAAAAACGCCCTACAGGAAACGCCTCGTTGCTTACAAATTAAAAAGGTTTATTATTTTTGTCTTACAAGTGTGGTGGTAAAGTTATTTTGAGCAAAAATATTTAAAAAAAAAAACAAAACAATGTGGTGCTAACACTGGCAGAAATCAAAAACTATCTGTACTCGCATATATGATTCAAATTTGAAATATAATCTAGCTCAAATTTTGAATTACTACAAAATTATGAAATTTGATCATACGATAAGGTAATAGCTATATATATTACGTACCTATTGGTGAAAAAGTTATTATTTGCTAGGGTGACAGCCGATAACTATGAATGGCAGAGCAGCTATAAATATTTGCTGGTATAAAAAGTGTGGTTTTCCAATGATTGTCATTTCCGATAAACATCAACCAAGAGAGCTAATGTCAATATAATATAGTGACATCACTACAATACTACGTTAGCCGATCGGGCTTAAAGACTATTATTGGTGTTCTATCCAAGAAAATATTAACGTATATATCGTGTAACCATGGTCCTTATATTAATTATGTACCTATATAATATACTGCTAACATATATATATATATTAAAGTATAGTTACATATCATATATAGGTTCAATTATGAACACTTTCGACACTTCTGCTTTATTCATAAAAGTAGTATTACCAGACTGCAGCGCTTTAATATGGCTTAACCGATTTGATTTTCGGCCACTATATAATGTTTTATCGCCATACTGCTATTATAGGTATACACACGAGTGTTATACAACATACCTATGGATATAATATTATCATACCAGGTATACGCACTTAAAAAAAAAGAAAAAGGAAAATAAAAAAATAAAATCTTTTGACGTGTCAACGCCGTGTGAAAACCGTTGGCATGTATAAAAAAAAAAGGAAAGAGAAAATCGCATGCGAATAAGGAACAGTAGCTTTATACAAATGGACGAGGGCGCGTGCGTGCGTGCGTGTGTCTGCGTGTGTGTGTAGCCGTCCCTAGGGTGTAATGTATTCTCGCGGACGCGCCGATGGCTGTGGCGGCACGGCGCGAGCGTTCAAAGGACATGTCACTAGCTAAATTTTCGACAATATTCCGACGGGGTTCGAAAAAGGGCGCACAAAGGTTTTGGCTTTTTACCGTGCACGGTCCACGACGGGTTTCCCGCCGCTCTCTATTCCGTCACACACACACATTCTCTGTCTATCGCGCGCGCCCTGTATATTGTATATTCCCCGGTACACCCCCTATACACGCCTCACCCATCCCCGTCCGGATGTATAACGGCAGATGCTCCTGACCCCGTTGAACCATTAATCAAATACGTGTCGTGAATGAAAACTGCACAAGGAAAAGGCCAAAAAGCGCTTGCAGGTCCTACGAGAGAAGAGCAAAATAAAAAAATAAAATAAAATAAAAATACTCAAATATATGATATATATATAGAAATTGTTCGAGAGAGAAAACCCGCGTATATATATATATATATATTATTATAATATTATATAATGCAGTATTGGAGTATGCGCGTGAGACACAGAGGGGCCCCGATATAATTTTTAGCCATGCGCGTGATACACGGCCTAAAAGAAATTTCGGTTAAGTGCGCAGCGGAGAAAGGACCGCGATGAAAATAAAATAATAATATCATGTTAGTTTTATATTAAGTCCCAGACGTTTAAGCGCATAATATTATATATGTGGTAGAACGCACTGCTGCAAATATAACCCTCGGGTCACGGGTATATGGGAATATATTTTATACAGTAGCGTTCGTATATATACATAATAATATATTAGACTTGCAATGAATGTAGATCGTCAATTGTAGGTATACCTATATATATATACATCATTGGAATCGCGCCCGCGGTCAACGATCCGGTTTACGATATTATTGCAGCAGTATAAGTAGAAACCTAATATATACCTAATTGAAAATACCGTTTCTAATACATATAATGTTCAAACGCATATAATATGATATATTTCACTGCACCGATTTACATGCACCTAACGCGTACCAGCTATATTATTATATTAGGTATGCATTATATATATTTATATATTATAAAGGAACAGAAGATTTTATGTTCCGTCTCGGTGTCCGCATCACCTTGACCACAAGACGCAGTCTTAGGACCTAAACTCGCGTCGATGCTTATAATTTTACGCAGTAGCGTCTAAACAATTATATAGGTACACGGCGACGTATATAAATTTTATACGTGGGTACGGTTTATTTTACGGGTAAATCCTTGGAGACTCAATACGAATGCCGGCGAGAAATCCGAATCGAACGCGCGCGAAGGATTCTATCGATCGCGCCAAATGATTTATGGAGAATCGTGATCGCGGAAACATCGTTCGCCGCCATCATTGCCACTGAAGCAGCAGTCGCGCGAACTATCTCCCCGCGATAAGACCATCTATAATTATTATCGCTGTAACACCCGACACCGGGGCATCATCCATTACCGCGTTCGGTTTACCGATTGACGGTGTCGAGGAATTAACATTTTAAAAATGACAGACATTCACAAACACTAAGGTGTTTTCCCCGAATTTATTAACATATTATATACCTACATAGTATAATATTATATAAGTACTTATATATAAATATTATAAGCAAGCTAATTAGGGGTACCTATAGGTGTAATATGCTAACGGCAGCTATTGTCGCTTTCGATTTACACGATGTTTATCTAATATTGCATAAATATATATAGGTAAAAACAATTTTAAGTTGCAACGATTAATATGTATTAAATAATATTCAACATAATTGGTAGGTATAAGTGATGATTAATCCAAGCTCTGGGGGACGGAGTGGCCGAGCGGTCTAAAATGAATTATAATGAACATGCTGCAACTTTCCGTCAATTTAACGGTCATTGCCACTGGAGAATTAGAACTTATACCTATATATTTAAATATTTTATATATACGTGCAATATTTTAATAACTTATACACTTATGACTTATACAGTAGTGCGCATACTATAATACAGGTAGGTAGGCATGTGCATTTTAATTGCAATATTTTCTCCAGACGTAACTAAACGCACGAGGTAAGTAATAATACCCACACGTGATGTGCACAGCAGCAATATAGTTCGACAACTGCTGGCCATTCCGTTTTCACCGCATTGACGCACAGTCACTACCTATACATATTCACACGCGGAATTTATATATAGGTATAATATATTATATATACGACGTACGTACATATTATATTATTATTAAATAATATATATATATATTAATATTATACATTTGATTGCAGATATATAATAATATAGTTCTGGCTAAATTTGATATTTTATATGGGAAGTGTAGGCAAGCCCGGATTAAGACATTTTGAAGCCCAGGGGTCAAAGTTTTAAATAAGGGCCCCGTACGAAAAATAATAATAATAATGTATAATATATTATTTAATATTAGGTACCTGTTGTAATAAATACATATAGGTACATATCAATAAATAACGAATAATGTATGACTTTATTAATTTATAGATTATAATTTACAAACTTTTTTCCTCGCTTTTGTTAACGCTTTCGAAAACATTTTTTAATTATTATTTAATTATTTATTGTTTGAAAAATGTCATATTCAGATGCCAGTGTCATGAGTGCAGTCAAATTTTCTTGGCTTAAGGTTGATTTGTAATCTGTATTTGTTCTTGGCTTTAATGAGCTTTGAAAGAGATCTTTCAGCTAAACAGTTTGAACTTGGTATAGTCAAATATATTTTAAGTGCAATATATAAATTGGGAAAGACATCAATTAATTATTTTTCATTAAACCATTTCCAAAAATTAAGTATACTAAAGTCCTCATAGCCTTTAATTTATGGTCTGCATGATTGCAAAAGGAAAAATACGCTTTAAACGGTTTCATTTAATTTTTATGTAAATATCTACATCTTCCTCATAATATGTTTTTCATACTTTGTTCGATATTATTTTCTTCATAATAGTTGTGTCAACAATTGGAACACACTATTTTATTTGTAACAAATAAAAATTGTAAGCATCAATTCATTTGTCTAGTTCAGAACAAAATGTATCGATATAGTTATGTTTTGGGTTTCAATTCTAAACTTATCAGTGCTACAGAGCGGATTTTTAGGTTTTTAAAAGCTCAAAACATGATGCTAATATGTTCTAAAAAACCGTAAAATATTCCTTAAACTTGTAAACACGTAGATAATATGATTTATTTTTCTAAAATAGTTCATAAAAACAGTAAATAACTTGCATGCTGCAGTATGCACCATTTCTTTGGTAACAGGTAAATTATTTAAATATAAAAGTAAAAACAAATTTATTATTAAAAAATCATTCTCATCATGTCATCAGTTATCAAATACGATAATCTGTTGTATAATAGCCTATAACGAAAAAAGTAATGGACAAATCTGAGTCACTTAAATAAATTCCAACGATCGAGGCCCATTGACTTATTAAGACCATTAAATTAATCTGTATATAATTTTGAAGTGAAAATATAATTAAAATTGTAACTATGAGTATATGGTTATTGGTAATTCAACCAAAATAGTTTAGGTACTATTATTGATACTTCTAAAGGTTATGTGTGGCAGTGTAAATATGTGTGATACATGTTTACACCACCGGTCAAAAGAAAAATCGATTTGGAATTGACTAATATAAAAAAAAAACTACGTAAATAATTTTTGACAATAATACACTACAGTAATTAATACAATAATTTATAGACGAAATCTAGATGGTTATAACTATAATAAGTAAATATATTATAATTATTTGTACATTTTAAATATGCATTTAATTTAAAATGTTAAATTTATATTTTCAGTAAAAATAACGTACTGCAGCCGTACTCAATTATACCTTACAGATTTAACGCGAACAACCCCCCAGTTTCATTTTACTTAACGCTGTATAATTTCCATGTAACACTTCACCACTGCGTATAACAACCAGACGAACGATAATATTTCATGTAAAGTATAATACCAGCGTAGGTAAGTATACATATAATATAGGAACCAATAATTTATGTTTTTGAAATGAAATTTATATGAATCTTCGTTTAAAACATTTCGGGACCATTGTATATAAGTGGTGCAATGCAGCATAGACTATAGATTTTGCACCGTCTCGTGAGCTGCAGCTGCAATAATTGTAATATATTTTGTTATGTATATAGCTGCAGCGTCGAATATTATAATTTTCATCCAACCCGAAACGAAAGTATATGAAATACAAAATAACAAATCGAAGGTCGAATATCACATGTGTGTATTACAGAATGCATACTGCTGCACAATGTACATTTCAGGTGCATAATATATATATAAGTACACGCACACACCTACGTATTATCATTGTTTATCGTAGTCAATCTTTTCGTGAAAAGTCAACCATTTAGGAAAATGGAAACAGCTTTTTTGCACAGATACAAAAATATTTCACGAAATGGTAACTTTTTCATGAAGTAATCTCTTCAATTTTACATCGTGAAATTTTTTTCACCATGCGTGGTCATTTGCTTTGTGAAACAAAACATTTTACTGCATAAAGTTATTATTATTTACTTATGCTATATTTATCATATAGCTACAATAGCTACATATTATGTCAAAATGTAATTCATATAGATATTTGAGTTGTATTTATTTAAAGACATAGTTATGTTAAGACAATAAGTTATAAATATCGGTAGTTCAATAGATAAGTACTTATTTAATGTTTCAATATCTATATAATATAATATATATTATTTAAGTCATATTAAATATACAAAAAAAAAAAAAATACTTATTAATTAAAAAAATTAAATAGAAGTTTATAGAAGTACAATATTATATACTATTTCTTGTTGACATTAATTTGTTTGAATTTTCATTTATTTAAAACTTTTAACTATTGGGTCGACTGGTCGAGGACAATAGTCAATAGGTTATGGCAACGGTGGCTGTTGCATACTTTCATACTATATAATACTATAATAATACCTTTAAAACAAGCACATCTCAGTTAGAAGTGACATGTACTTTTACAACTTAGGAACCACTAACCTCCCAAAAAAACTTGAATGGTTTTACGCGAAGTTAATTATTTTTGACTGTCAACTTGTTCACCTCATATACAATTTTTAGTGATATAATGCTGTATATTTTCAGAACTGAACTGTGAATGAAAATTAATACAGAATTGAAATGTGTAAATGTAGAATATCGTGGAGAATAGCCTGTGATCTTTATTCTACAGACTTGAATACCTACGACATTATATAATATCATAATGAAAAAAAATTACAAATTTCACATATAGGTAACAGGTTATATTGTATAGGTGCAAATATTATTTAATTATTTTAATAATCGGTAACTATTTGTGTGAAAATATTCAATATAGTTGTATCATGAGGTCTGTGGTTTCTGATAGTTACTCGTGTAAAATGTCATACTGAACGCGTCATACCTATATCGGTCATCGGGTTATATATATAGGACATAGGTATTTACTGCACAGTGCACATACACCACGAGATCATCGCATTCCTGAAAGAATAGGATGAATTATATAGGTACTGTAGGATTATTAACGATTGATTCGGAAAAAAAGCATCATAAACTAGTAGACCTATACCTATATTAATTGCTGCACAATATTGGTTATTATTTTGATAACCTTAAGACTTGAGTTTCAACTGCATGTTATATGCAGTGTATCACTTTATATTATTGTAGGGTGCGTGATGCGATGATATATCTATAATGCAGGTAACGACAGTCGACTATATAAGGATTTTATTGTCACTGTGCATGGTATATTATATTAATTGCCAATTAACATGCATGAACTATATATAGGGAGGACCAAACCCGGTGATCACCCACCCTCCTTTCGCCCAGCTGGTAAATAAAAAGGTAATTAAAATATGGCGTCAATTATGCAGTCGTTACAAAGTATAAATAATTATAATACGCAATATTACAATACTTAACTCTAAAGCATATATATAATTATAATATATATATACGGCCACAGTGAAGAGCGCACGCGCGATACCTACTCAGTTGACTATATATATAACGACGGAGAGTGTGCCGACAAACGAACGAGTACAAACATATAAACGTGATAGACAATCGCGTGAATCTAACATGATGACTCGGCGGTTTCTGGGGGGGGGGGGGGGGGTGGCGGTCGCAATGTCTTTAAACACGGAGGAACGGTCAAGTGCGTGCGAAAAATCTCCGTCAATGTCACGTGTCTCGACGGCCGATGATGGTTTTCCGTCGTAAATCTTGCAGTATATATGTATATGGGTACGACTTCGGATTTCGCACGTTAATATTATCAGCGGGTATTATGTTCTTAATTATTATATTATTATATACGAATATTAATTATATGATTATTTACAGTTATTTTCATATTTAATATTAGTAATATTGTCAAATAAATACTGGCGATACAATTATGACAAGAACACATGTATACGCATTACACATGTTAGAATAGCCGCGGTATATACCCAAGTCTATAAATATGGGAGTCTAATATTTTAAACGTTTAAATGCATATATTATACCGTCGCTGAAACCTCCTATGTACCAAATTTATGATTTTGAGGTTTTGGTTTCCCTGGATTCGGGACAAAAATAATATGTCCTATCTAATATCCGCCTATCTTCATCGAAGAATTAATTAAAAATATAAATAAAAACTCCTATGTCTATGCGTGTTACCTTCTATAAATCGTTTATGAATTATCTTTAATATATATAACACAAATGTGATGAGTTTATAATATGACACCAATTATCATTCTAAAAACGTCTTATTTCAAATTAAATATGTTGAATCCTCCTATGTTGGCTTAGTAAAAAAATAAACCCTAAACCTCAACTTTTTCATAACATTATTAATAATCAGTAATAATATTTCCACAAACATTGAATTATTTACTCTATTTTTTTTAAAATTAAGATTTTATGTGGTTTTAAAGTTTTATAATTTTTTTCTGAGGGTCGTTGGCAATTTGTTTTTTTTTTAATATTTTTTGCCTCTCCTGGAAAATTGGAGGAAAACGGAACATGGGACGTTTTTTTTGTGTCACTGACATTACGTCATTATTCATAATAATACATAACATTGCATTGTATTCACAACTATACGTCATCGTTGTCTTGGAGTTTCTTTGGCAATGATGCTTATAAATCCATCAAAAACGCTTATATCCCCTTATAAGTTATAACCTACCTAACATATGTATACACATATTGTGTAGGTCCTCTCTGATCGGTCTAATTGCTGCGTCTCCGGCAAGAGCAGGGGTCAGGGGCAACCATATACGTGCAATATACAACTAAATATATATGGTATACCTACATAAAATAACTCGAATAATACCATTTCGTTTGTTTCCTATCCGATTGCCTTATCTCGTTGACTCTATCTTAAACTCTACACAAAGTATTATTATATTATAGCTATTACGACAACGGTCGCTCTCGTTTGGACACTGCAGCGTCGAGTGCACATACGTTTATACGATATAATATATACAATAATGCAATACACACGTACCCTGTTGTTCTCTCCGATTACAAAAACTCGAGGTATTATGAGGTATTATAATACAGGTAAGTACCTATATCGTATCGTGGACGCCACGCCTGCAAACAATAAAACGTCCAGATCATCGGCTTTATCAGCCTATAAAAATCAATATGAGCATAATAATATACGATGATCCCACGAGACCTCGATATCGAAATACTTATAAATAATAATAAATAAGTATTTTATGTTCCATGCTGATGAAGTTTTGTATTTCAATCCAAGAATATCATAATAATTGTAATTCGTCGTAAAACGTTGTCCAAAGTATAAATTACTACTATTATTGTAGTTAGACCAACGGCGGAATGGCGCTAATGTGCTAAATAGCTGCGCGACGGAAAAAAAAATAATATTACAATATATTATGATATAATATTATTATAAACGTAATACCTATTTTAGGGGTATTTAAAATGATGTTATATGTATACGAAACCGCATGAGTAGGACATTGAGGCTTTCTAGGTTTCTGGAAAAACTAACAAAACGTGAATGATCGTTCGGTAGATATTACATATACGTATACAATAAGAAACCGTATACAGGAAGTTGCATTTAGATAATATAATAGAGGAGGTATAAAAACGTTTTTTTTTTTTTGTGCATAAGAAGATGTTTTTACGGTGTTTATATATGGACAGTGGCCAAATTCTTTTTTGAGAAATGGCCAAAACATAATATATAGATTATACTGCCTCCTGTTGTAGCGGTATGTGCTGTATTGTTCAATTTGTTACGGTGGTTTATATCGCCTTTTTTTCTTACATAAACATGATGTATTGGTAGGTACTTTCGGCGACAATGACGTTTATAAGGTTAAGTGTGTATTATGTAAACGGGATACGTGATCTATAAAATTCAAACCTCTCAGACCACAATATTCAATTGTATTACGACATGTCAACAGGACATTGCGAATACCCTGACACATGAGCAGGTAGGTCCTGGGGATGCATCAATGACGAAATACTACCGCTAAAAAACTGCACACCATGAATGAACATGACGTATCAATGGGCATACGTCGTATATACGCACATAAACGGATCACACGCACTGCGTGATACACTCAGGACGTATTATTAAGTGAGAACAAAAATACGTCTGACCTTTTGCAACACATATAGTTCTCACTATAAATATATATTAGACATATGGTTATAATATACTAGCAGGGAGCAAGGTAGTGTAGGTATTATATTGATATATATAGGTATATTACGGTCGATGTTGTAACTTTGAAATATATAGGTAGGTATATTATATAACATTAACAAGAATCCATCGTATTATTATTGGTAGGTTACCTATACCTTATATAGGTGTATTGACAGAGTGATATTATTTTATTTGTAGGCAATATTGCTAAATATAATATTCAACAAAATCGATTGAGATATTTAGGTACTAAATAGAGACGTAAGAGAACGCGTATTCCATGTACCTATGAGTACTTATTGTTATATTACCCACCTCGAAAGTAATTATATATTTTGTATGCTGAATAAATAATATTTATATAAAAAGTGGTAGCGACCACTACACCATAATACATAATATGGGATGTGTGCTACTGGTTGTAATAACGCAATCAATATCGACGAGTCCCTAAACTGCACTGCCTTAAAACTCCAAGGATTGGATGTTGGGTTATAGTTAACACTAGATATTATAGAAAATCAATACGAAATATGGCGGTGCTGACGGTATCTACTTATATAAATATACAAATAAATATATTTTAAGACCAAAAACGTGAACTATGATAGATATGAACCATCTATAATACATTGTATCGTTTATCATTATATATTCCAATATGATAATTGCGTGTGTAGTGGTGTACGGCGCAGTAATAAATGGAACTCGAAATAGTTAGTGAACGGTATAACGTAATTTGCAGTACGATATAAACTGCAATGTACTTATACATAATAATACATGTATCTACATGGACACGTTGACAAATCCACTTTAGAATTGGACACAATAGTATTGATCAATTTGGGACAAGTCTTATATATGCTATACATAGGCAATGCATACTTTGTTGTATAATATCTATAGAGTAAAGGGTTATATAAATATATAATATATATTGGTAATCTGGACTTACGCATTCCGGCCACGTGGTTCTTCTTCATCCACGGGTAGATGACCCGGTCCGATGACTCGCTGTCGTCCATCATGATTGGTGACCCGTTGACCGTGGTCATCATCATCTCGTCTGTGTCCGTGTTGCAGTCGTCCATATCGTCGGAGCATGACCCGTCCAGCGGGTTGTTGGACATGTGATTGGACGACGACGGGCTGGGCTGCAGGTGGCACGGCAGCGGCGACGGTGACGAGTCGTCCTTAATGTCGTGCGACATGACAGCGTTGAGGGCCACGGCCTGCAGGCCGCCGCCGGCCCCGGACGGTATTATGCTGCCGCCCTGGCACTGTTGCCCCGCGGCGTTGTGCATCAGGGAGGCCGGGGGCTGTTGGGCCTCGAGCGGCATTTGGCCACCGTGGTGCATCTGGTACGCGCCGTAATTGGTTGCCGCGCTGGTGTAATACGACGGCGTCTGACCAGGGCTCGGGTACATAGCCTGGATCTGTTGCTGATAGTGTCCCTGATAGTGGCCACCTCCACCACCACTACCATTTACCCCGAGGCCACCCGAGCTTCCGACACCGACGACGCCGCTGGCCTGCACTTGCTGCTGGTGGCCAGCACTGCCGCCACCGCCACCACTGCCGCCAACGTGTTGAGTCTGTTGGCTCAGGTGATTGGCGTGATGGGAGGGGTGGTGGTGCTGGTGTTGGTGGTGGTGATGTTGGTGGTGAGGGCTGCCGAAAAAGTCCGGCGAACCCATGTAGTTCTGCATGTTGCTGTAGTCGTCCGGCGGCGAGTACTTGGGTTCCACCATCATCATCTGGTGCATCTGCGTCGGTTGATGGTACGGCAGAGAGTTGTGCGTGAGAAACGAATTCATCGTTGGCGCATCCAATACGACATGCACTATATATTATATGGGTACTATATTACTGCGCTTGCACGGATTACGGCGGATAGTTAAAAACGTATATCTACGAAGTTATAGTACATACGACACTACTATCTATTATAATATATACACGACGACGGTGATCGAAATACTGAGGACGTCCGACGAACGTCGAGCTCCAAAAAACAGCGAGACGGGCGATATTATAACGATTGCGAAATACGATGCGAGGAAAACGAACGAAACACGTTGAAGACGAGAATTCGCACACTCGCGAGGTCCGACGAGTCTTATAATATTATTAATAAAATATATCCAATAGTATCCCGACGGCGATCCGGTCAACAACACTCGACACTAAACGAACAACGAATGACGAGACAATTTTTTTATTCCCTGCGATCATATGGTACGATATACGACCTACGGGCGGCGCACACACACAAAAACACACTCGGAACACCGTTTTGGGCATACTGATGCGCGGCGGCGGCGGTGACGACGGCCGTCGGGGCCGGTGCGCGCCGCAATTGCCGCCGTCACCGGGTGGAGGGGAAAACGACGCCGGAAGGCACGCCCCGCACGTGACCGGCTGTCGACCAATCGCCGGGCGCCGCCATATCGCCTACCATGTTTGCCGAGGCCGCCAACGACGTCGCGCGCGCCGCCGTCCACCGCGCGACGATCGCGTCGATTTTTCTCGGCGTCAATGAATCGCGATGCATATTAATAATACGATACAAACACAGTGCAGTAATAATAACATTAAAAAGCTGTATACGAATTTTGTGTTAATTATATTATATGCGTTAGGTACAGAGACGATAATAAGTTTTTGGCTGTAAGTTCCTTACATCTTGACGACATTTTGTTGCCGAATTAAACATTGTATGTAGCTATATATTAGATAGGTATACACATTAGGTAGCTACTTATATTATACGTGACTGTGTATATATATATAGGTTATAGGTAATAATTAGGTAAATAAATATTTAAATATAACACAATTTTATATGGAGCCCGCCTTCGAATATTGTACAGTGAGAATTTACGCGGACCCCAGAGACTTGGGAAAACGCACCAAATTGATATTTATGTATAGGGAAATAATATATTGTGTATATAATAACGAGTGCATATATAGTGGTATAGGTATGATAAAAATATTAGGTATACTGTTGATAAAAAAAATGTTCGATGATATTTTGATATATATATATGTTATAGGTGCTGTCGGTACCTATAAGCTTTAGCTGAGTTTAAGTAATATTCTTTATATTATAGTATATTTATTTATAGGCAACAAAAACAGAATATATGCAGGGCATGCTACTATATAGCACATAGTATATAATACATATAACAAGATAGGTATGTCAATACACTCGCTGTGAATAAGTAGACCTATACGCATACAGCATAAACAAATTATAAAATTAAAAAGCTTGAAATGTTTGAATTTCGTTGGGATTAGATTTTTAGTCATGCCCCATTATTAATTGCAGACCATAAGTCCAAATATGTTTAAGAAATACTTTAGAGGTATTAAAGAACCAAGAGGATGGGCAGACTCTTTTGACCTACCCCCCTCATCATACTTCAATCTACTACTCATGTATGTGTGTGTATATTATCATTGATAATAAATAATATATTATATATACGTATCGCGGTGTAGTCTATATATATATACGTATTACTTATATAGGTAGGAAGATGAGCTCATATTTAAATATATATTTACACATTTAAGTGGTGTCATAATAAATGGAAATATAAAATATAATGTGTGTGCAATACTTCTCACGCTGGAAATGGTGTGCGCGTCGCATATCGCGTGGAGGATCGGACCGCGCGCGCGACCAATGATAGACGTGTCGCACGAGCGCTATAACGTTCCGCGCGAGAGTGATTGATTGCACGCCCATCGGAAAACGGTGGCGGCGGCGGCGACAGGAAAAAGGGAATATGTATATAATAATATGCGAAACGCGACACACGCAAAAAGGGTGAGAATATAATAATCATGACGATGATAATATAACAGCGGTGGAAATATATATTATAATGTGTATATATATATACAAATGCGCGAATCCACTCTACTCTCTCTCACACACACATATACACACCCCGTGTAGACTCACGCGAAGATAAACATGTATGCGGGGGAGAGAACGATGCGATCGACGAGTGAGTGTGCGACAAAAGTTGTGATCGAGCTGTGGCAGTCGGGTTCATTACCGTAATGAACGGTTGCGGCCGGCGCGCTACAAAAACGGTGTGGTGATGGTTTGTCGGTCGAAAGGGTTTTTCGCGGCGGTCCCTCGAGAATTATCATATACCTATACCAACACAATATTACATATATAGCCGAGCTGCAGTCACCTATATATATATCATCGTATACGCATGTATATGTGTATAGGTATAAAATATAATATATATATACAGGTATAGGATACGCGTGCGGTCATTTATAATATATAAAAGTTAATTTTCATGTACAATGTACATGCACCTTATATTATGTATATAATACAACACACTTATTTAGAAATATACATATATTATCATATATACGTAGGTGATGCTGCAGGTGCGTCTTTTGGCTGCGAAACGGCAATCCCGTTAATTGCTCGACGGTCTATATAGGTACGAGTATGTGTAATAATAAATGCTCTTAACGCGCTGCTCGTCACATCGTTTAAAAGTATACTAAAATATATAACTATAACGCATAATTATCTGCCACCGCCCATGTTTTAATGTACTCGCGAACTCCAGCACACTCATTTCCGAATACCGCGTAAATAAAACAGTATATATGTACTATTATATATATCTTTATAAATCTTTATATACCTCTGTATAATCGTTTTCAGCGACGAATACCGCTGCAGTACCTACCTACCCACCTCATAATTTTAAGCGCGACCGACAATCACCGAGTCTTTAAAAAAAATGCTATGGCAATAATTAAAAATACTAAAATAAATATTATAATATATAAGAACAATATAATTAATATATTATTGGTTTGCTGTAGCTATATAGTATAATAGTACCTATTGTATATGAGTATTAATTTTTATAGAAAAATTAAATATTGTCAGATTGACCATATTACTTATAGGTATATTACATATCTACTATATACTATATAGTGCCTATTCTCTTTTCACTAAATAAATATATATTTTATGTAACATATAATATTCTTCCTTGTCCATCATCTATATAGGTTATTCGTTATTTTTTATCTATGATTGTCATTATATAGGATCAAATATTCCTCTTAATATACTATAAAGATAACAATCGTAAGTATAGGTATAGGTTACTAGCTGATCCTGTGCACTTCGTTGTCCATTAAATATATGTATACTCTATAAACTCTATACGACTTTAACTTTGTTCAATTTGTTATTAAATATTCAGTTATGGTGTTCAAAATTTATCTTAATTTTTTTGTTGTCTGGAATAAAAATTCTGATTTGCAGCAGTATATTATCAGGTAGGCAATCTGCTTGCAGTAGATCGGGGACCCAGTGCTGTTTGTACGTAAGTGTATGATTTAACTCTAAAGTATCAAAGTAATACCAAGTTTATTTTGATATAATACGGTGAATATATAATCAATTAATACATAATCCTAACCTAACCTAACCTAACCGTAATAAAATCCGATGAAAAAAAATCAAATTTAACCCTTTTTAAATTAGCCTAGGCTAAGATAGCTAATCTTTTTCCTTTAGATCTGCACACAAACATTCATTTATATATAATATAGCTGATCCTGCGCACTTCGTGGCCCGTAAAAAATGACAAAAAATTGTGATTGTTCAACTCCTTTTGGGTGTAACTCACTGCAGTAAGTGCAACTCAGCCACCCCGGTAGGCAATGTGCGAAAATTCGATTTGATGCATGATTGTACCTGCAATCTGCCCGATTAACCAATATCAACCAATAATAAATAAATACTATTTCTATTAATTATTTCTCCTATAACCAATAGCAACCATTTATAAACAAATATTTCCATTGTAAATCTCAACATCCCTGTTTGAGCACTTCTATTAATTGGTTGTAGCGTGATGTTATATAGCATATAGCCTTCCTCGACAAAAATGCACTAGCCTACACAAAAAGAATTTTTCAATTCGAACCAGTAATTCCTGACTCCTGAGATTAGCTCGTTCAAACAACAAACAAACTCTTCAGCTTTATAATATATTAGTATATATTATTAGGACAGACGACTTGTGCCGACATTTACATATTTATTTTACAGCATGGGCACAGAAGTACCTAGCTGAAATAGTTAGAACCTTAGATACAAATACGCGCGTGCAATGACAAAGTAGATTTTTAGGTTGTATTAATGTATTAATGTATTACCGAACAAAATTGGAAGGGTGAACAGAGATTCCAAAAGTTTTGCTGGTATTTTATATTTAAACTTAATGCAATATAAAATAAGTAACCTTTAATATTATGTAAGGTGATTTATCAAGTACCTATGACCATCACTAATTATTTTTTTCATCGAAAAAAAATGTATGCAAACTTTGATTTTTAAAATTTAAATGTTGGTACCTATATACTTAAGCATTATATTTTCTAATTATTTATAGATTTGTATACAATATTATATAATTAGGTGTTTGTGAGTACTAGCTGGTATAGGTAGATAAATATATTAAAAAAACTACCTGCTTAAAAATAAATAGAAAAAAAGGGTAGTTCATTTTTTGGAAAAATAATTTTGTATCGCCATTTAAAATATTCCTTAAAAATGGTATTATATAAGAATTTTTAGTGTATGAAAATCTGACATTTATAATCGACGATAAATGATAATTTATGTAATATACATATGTGATTTGGCTACATTCATACATTTGCCTATACTGCAGCTCTTTCAGTCATAATATTATTATATATATCATGTACAGAAGGATAATGTACCCTATACCAGAGTGGATGCCCAACCAATATACTCTGTATGCTTCTTTTTTAATATGAAAAAACTCATGCTACCTAAAGGAAAAATAAAATAAATTTAAAAATATACACATGTTAAATTATCTAATAAGGCCTTTAAATTATCTACATGTGTAAATGTGTAATATAAAATATACTTATAAATACATAAAATGTATATGAAAAAGTGGTATAAATAATAGCTATAATGTGTATAATGTATATATTATATAGGCACGCACTAAAACGATGATGAAAACTGGATAAATACATATAAATACGACACGGAACATTTGTTTAAGACAACACCGACACCTCGTATATAAATATATAATACTACGTGAGTGTATAGGTACTATATTATGTAGGTAGATATATATCGTAGACAAGAGGTTCCGGTTTACACCTATATATAGTAATAGCTGCATGATAAGCGTTATGTATATTTATATGTATATTATATATATTATTATGTATAACAAATCGTGGGTAATCGTGTTTTACACGGTTATTTGACGGCGTGTGCTAGCGTCATTCACCGGCCTCTCCACGCTGTATATTATACCGAAGCTACACATATATTTAAATTACAAGAAGGTATAATAATATATATATAAATACGTGCGCACTCGTGGAACAAATCACGCACGGGCAGGAGGATGCGGCTGGACAGCCATATATTTTATATAAGCGTGTATACTAGGTATATAATATCGTCTCGATACATATGATATATCTATACATATATATTATATATATATAACTATTACAGCTAGTATAACCTATACCTATTACATTATATAATAATAGTAAGTAATAATAATTACACGGTTTATTCTATTCTATATATAATATATCCCTACATTGTATAATACATGTTTGGTATATATATATATACGCACGTGTCAATGGCGTCAAATATTACAGATACCTACGCGTGTATAGTTAGGTATAGGATTAGCTGGTATATCATGTGAATATTTATTATAACTATGGGTGCGTTATATATGCGTATATATAATATATATTATTATATTACACAAATACAACACTATACCTATATATTTTAATGTTTTATGAGTATAATATATATAGGTTCCTATAGGTATATTAGTCCATTGAAGTCAATCACGCTCAAAGACTTATATAGACATTAATTTTGTTTATCAGTCGTATAAGTTTAATTTAGTGATTATAATTTATATCATACACCTATATAAACACTTTATAGGTGAATATAACCATGTGTCCCCAAAAATATAGGGTAGATATACTACACTCTATAACTTAGTTTATATAATACCTACCCTATATATACATATTTTTGAATTCTGTTGGCGGAACATAACTATAGTTACAAATATATATATATATATATACAATGAGTCTATATTATATTATTATACATATATATATAATACCTACTTAAAATGGTTCGCAGTATTCCCCTATGGCCCTATATATTACTGCTGTAGGTGACGATTTAATTCGATCTGTCATCGCACGTATACAATGCATCATATACATAAATATAATATAACACCAGTATCGATAGGTACACCGTACTCATATATAAAACATATTATTAAAAATCCATCTCTCGAATAAAATATATACCTACATAGCAAAAACAATATAATATATATTACGTCTACATAATTAAATGCGGTTATTGATAGCTGATAAAAAAAATAACATTCCTATATAGTAATACCTATACTTATGTTATATTATTATCAATGTATAAAATCATACTGAAATTTAGCATATTAAAATAATATTAACAAGCAATCGAAAATGAGGACATCGCAACAAGCACACATAACTACACGTAAGTAGTGTATCGACATATGAAAACAAATAATATATCATCATAATTGTCTCATCGAAACACTACTATTATGCAAAAATACACTGGACACCTATATATCTCTTGAACCTCAGTGCGCAACTAGTAAATGGATTTCAGGAGAAGGCCGTCTTGTGTATAGTACAGGTGTTCTTGTTACAGAAATATATATGTAAGCATAATATATTTATTGATTTATTAGTTTATTATAATATTGCAGGTTATCTAATTCCTAGAGTTTAATTGTTATTTTAAATTATAACAAAGTGGCACCCAACAGAACTTGATATTTTTTTCTCTTAAAAAATGATTAAGACTCTTTTATTTATTGGGAAATGTTTACACAAAATAATCGCACATCAGAATCGGTTTTTATAGAAATTAATAAAGTAACAGCAGAAGTTTATTTATTAAAAATAATAAATTATAAGAATTTTGCGAACGAAACAAATTGAAAACTTTAGGAAAAGTATCTAAGTTAAGAGCTAGAGTAGTTTGATTCCTTCAAGGTTAATTAAAAAAAACATATGTAAATGAAGATTTGAAAGTTTAAAAAAAATCAATATCAAACAAATTAGAAACAGAACTATTAGGATAAGAGATTCAGATTCGAATTCAGGTGAATTAATATCTATACCAACGATCCAAAACTGTTTTAGGTCACTCATCCCCAAAACAAAAAAAAATAATCGCGTGTCTTCCATGAATAAATGAAACAAAATTTTTTTATGATTTAAATATACCTAAGCATAATATTTTTATGTTTTTACAAAACAAAAAAAAAAAAATAATATTGATGATTATTATTTATTTTAATGTGTAGAATGCACTTCTTTTTGTATGTATTATAATGCCTCAAAATATACCATGTTTTAATCATACTATATCGGCAGATAATACTTTCAAACAAATAAAACATTTAGGACGTTCTTCGTTGTCTATGTTAATAGACAATAAGTAAAACCCAAAGTCTAAGTAACTATCGTCATATTTTCTGAATTTATTTAATATAGGAATTATTAACTATCGGGTGTTCAAAACTAATAAAATGGTATTTTTTGAGTGTACCTTTAGGTACCTTCCTCATAATTGAGTAGGTAATTGTATTATAGATGTATTAAATTTGAATTCAATGGTAGGTATACATATGAAGCATCATTGAATGCGAAAGATGATTCTGAGCGGAAATGGTGTGTCAGCATTTATTTCTAAAGATACCTACTTTTATTTATTTATTTATTATAATTTATTATACTATTTGTTATTTATATTGATATGAGTAATGTGGTAGGTTGAACTTAATAATGTCTGCCAAAAATATCGGATTAATTAACTTGTAATCATTATTATTATATTATACCGACGTACCGTGGTATAAATCACGATGCGATAATATAGGTATAAGTGGTGTAAATAGCTTGAAATTAGTATAAATATTTTGGAAACTATTCATTCTACATAGAAAAATTGATATACCTAGGTGATGTGAAAAGTTTCAATTGTTTCTACAATTAATATTTTTTAAATAAAAATAAAATAACTTTGTTATTTTCTATTTAAATATTTAATTTTATTAACATTTTAACTTATATATATATATAGCTAGGACAGTGGTACCTAAAATAATTGTGCATACCAGCATAACTATGTATTTTTGATAATTTTAAATTACTGTAAGAACTATATAAGAACACCTAATGAAGAATCTAGAATTACCTAAATTTTCAAATGGTTTGTTAGTGTAAACATGTTTTTACATTAACAAAACAATCTAAAATATAGCTTATAATTTGTCTAAATAATAATATTTTTATTCTAATTTTACCATCTCTGCAGGTATTAAAAAATATGAATTGTAATTTGCTCTGAAATTCAAAAAAATTATTATTTTGATAGTACATATTATATATAGACGTTTCGATAGTTGAGTATAAGATATTAAAATATGAAGAATTAGAAATAATATATTCCAGGACACAGAGTAGGTAGGTATATTCAATTTTAATTTCTTATTTCACTAACCTAATATTATATAGCGTTTTACGGTGGGTACGTCAGTATAAATTTTAAATCTATACATAATAATAATATTAATAATATAATAAATGTATTATTTTTGTCAAAAATGAATAAATGTAAATATGCAATACTGTGTAGGTAATGAGTAATAACACGATTACGATGGATCGGACGTATAACTTTGTAATCATTACCAGATTAAGGCAACGAGCAGTCATAAATCCCTAAAAATTATTATTGTCATTAGAGTCCGTTGAGTTTCAACGTCAACTTCAAGGTACCGACGAAATAATCAAATACTTGCAGAAGTATTGAAGCATGGAAATATCGAATTATCGAGTACGTAATATAGGCCCTAATTTTGCTGCAAATTATCAACACTATTTTCAAATATACTAGTGGTGGTGAAAAGTACAAGCTAGTGTCTCCTTGTGTCTATACATTACCAAAAATATCAAATTTTACGGTTATAGGTAAATGTTTTTTGGTATAAGACGGTAAATAACTACATGACATTTTAATGATTTTTAAATTTCATATAAAATAGATACATCACTCGCTGCTCAAAATATTATATCCTCTATATAGGTATATACGTTTAGAGCGTATTGCTAACTTTATTTCTACACTGGTTTGTAATGTTTATAATATATTATATAGGTACTCTTTATTTCGTTAAAAACCCGGATAATTTGTTCATTATATAATATAATATTATTTTGTACGGTCAAAATATGCTGTCGTACTTTATATTAGATATTAATATGTACGCTGCAGTGTGCATATCATCGAACAGCCTCAATTTATTTATGGTCCCCTCGTTCCACGGAGGAACTATAATATATATATATACATATAGGTGGGTTTGCGAATATATTATTATAACGTCCACGCGCTCCTTCATCGTGTCGAATTGTGCTAAATGCGACGGATGTGAGCTAACAAAACTTGTTAAAATGGTGGACAATAAAATTGTGCTGGTTCCCGAAGTGATCTTGGTCTATTGTGTGGCCTGCAGAAACCGCTAAAGAGGATATAAATCATATCCCACTTCTCCGGGCACTTTATAATGCGCGTAATACTGTAATAAATATGTATAAATGTCTTTCGTATATTATATTACGCATCGCGTGTAAGGTACATAATACGCGCATTAGTCTGCTGTGCACGAAGTATATTCACCTGAATAAAATATCATTTTTTCAAGGAGTCAAGTTGATTTGTTAAACTACCTATATATAATATATATATATATATATGCATTGCATGAGTGCAGGAGACAGTTTTTTAATGAGATTTTCGTCGTAGTGCTTTTATAATAATAATATATATTATTATATTTTCATATATATAATATGGTAAATGTAATAATACCATAAATTAAATTACTATACATATAAAAATATATATCATAGTATAAATTACATAATCGAAAATGTATTATGCATTACAAGACACATAACATATTATATTATGTGTGCGTTATGTTTTATATTATTGTGTTGGATACTATATACAATCAATTATATTCTAAATATTCAACTTATTAATATATTCTGTATTTTATTTTAATTAAAATAACATATAATGTTATATTTTAGTATATTATATTATTACATATTTTTTGATAACTTTGAAATATTATCCAAGAACATCGCTGACTCAGTGATAAAATAATACTCACGCCCTTTTTTATAGCGATCAATGATATAATTTATTCGGATAGTGAAATGATGGAATTTCATTATTATATTTAAAGAAAAGAATGCAAAAAATATAATATATTATGGTCGTTTTATTAAACGATATTTACATTTCATCTATAGGATACGAACGTTGAAAAAGTTTTTATGAATATGTTATATTCCGATCATTGAATTCCCTTGGTATAGGTACCTTTATATAATTATATGGATACCTATAGAGCGAAATTTTATATTAATAATAAGTTGAATATGTTTTATTGTTTAAAAAAATATAATACATAGTTTGAACTTGGAGTGTCGCATTGTATCACAGCTGCCTTTTACGACATCATTAACAAAACTATAAATAAATTATCGTATAAAATCCGTCTTTAACATAATACTATACACTTATTATACACTTTTCACGAGTGATCATTCGTAAACGTATTTAAATTAACGGACATATATGTACATATATACTTACATTACAGCACATATATACCTAGGTAAAAAGTATAACATACATATAATAACATGAGCTGTTGACGAGAAGAGTTGTGTCCATTTCATACGAACAGTGACGTTTTTTTTTTGCTTATAATATAATATTGTTATACAATTAGGTGAGAAACTATAGCAATTAGTTTCAACAATGCAGCCAAACACATAATTATTATGATCGGTGATATTTTACGCTTTGGGGGGTGGGGGTACCTACCTTCCTGATCGTTATGCGCTCGCAGGCGATGTATGAAACTTGACTACTTCAAAGTCCTTAAAAACGAGCGCTTATATAATATATAGGTCTACATAATATTATTATTATAATATCGCATATACACGTGGGTCGGCCATAAATTATCCACGCGACGATAGATAATATTTTAACGAACCCTCAAAAATATCGATTTTTTTTTTTCAAACATTTTATATAATATTATTATAATATAAATTGTAAAAAAAAAAGGTTATAATATCATCTTTAACGGCGGCGGCGTCTGTGGTTGCGTGATGGTCCTGCAGCAGGATGATGGTGGCGGCGTATATACATATATAGTCGGTATAAAGAAGTGTCGCCCGCGCGAGTGATTAATTACACACAACGAAGGCGCGCGCTTATTATGTACACGCTGCAGCGGGCGGCGGCAAAGGAAAACACCGAACGAGCTCTGTTTATTTTCGTCGTCGTCGTCGTCGTCGTCGTAACAAGAGAGGAGAATTTTGTTTCGCCGTGCATTATCGTTTTATATATTATATTATTATTATAACATTATATAATATATTATGTGTGTGTGTGTGTGTTTGTATAATATTTGCCACCATAGCCGCAACCTATATGTATACTCTGCGGGCTCCACACCCTTCCCCGTATATAGGACACCCCCTAGCCATCCCCAGATACGTAAGGCGCACACAATATTATATTATATTATATATATTATACACAATATGCACGTACTCACACGTATATATATATGCACCCTAACCAGGACAAAACAATGCGTTCGCGGTGTATTGAAAACACATAATATACGAGTACATATTATATTATGTTATGTGTACCTATATCTATATTTTGTGACCGAAAACGATTAACGCGCTTCTCAGCTCCGCTCGATTCTTATATTAAAATCTCCTCGCTACGACGCCGACGCTGGAATAATATTCAGTAGGTAGGAGACACATTTTAAGTTTAAAATATACGACAATAATATATTATATTATTATAATGACGATAATGACGATAATGACGATAGCGTATGTGGTGTCACTAAACCAGGCATTTTTAACGTGTACGTAAATAGGGAAGCGTTTAAAACTAAATAAAATGCATAAAAGTTTATTGTATAAATCATAAATCACGCGATCAAACAAAACGCGGCTTACGTAATGTACGCAACATTATATTGTACAGTTTACACTTACCGTACACTGAAAACAAAGCATCGAAAAACTTGCACAAAGTAACACATATCGTGTGTGATGCGTAGGTATATACACACTCTCAGGACTCAGAATCGTATATAAATTAGTGTTGAGGTGTTCGGTGGTAGAGGGTGGACATAGACCTCGTTTGCAAGTGTCCTGTTCAATGTGGGGAGGGATGGACTTGGACAATATTTCAGACATGGGACATTTTTTAGGCAGACCAGGAAGATTTAAAAAAAAAATGGGGTTTTTTTAATAGCCAATTAGTATTAGGCCACGAACGCACGAACTCAAGCTAGGCCATCGGGAAATTTGAGTCATTCCGCCGCGCCAGTCCGCCTTTGAACATGGTGGGGGAGGGTGGTGGTGGTCAATTTTGAAGCATTTCAATAATTCAATATATTTAAGTATTTAACATCGAAAGAAACGAACACTTCTTATAAGCACATAGACGCCGCAAAAGGAGTATATGGAGCGAATATCTTATAGGAGAATATGAACACTTTATTATCATTATGCGTCATATTGTTATTCCAAATATTCAGTTAAGATGTGTCGAATTTAATTAATTTTTATCGATTTATTTTATCATATTATATTTGCAATGTTAGTTAAAGAATATGTCCACTATAGTTATAAAGCTTGAAGCGAATATGTTGACTCTGCATGTTTATTAATTGTTAAAATCTACATACGTAGGTATAAAAGTTTATTTAAAAAGTTGTACACCGAAAACATGTTCTATTGTACACGGTAAAAATAAAAATGTTTCCATAATTGTTTATAAATCGGGTTTTCTCGCAAGGAAGAATTAATATTTTGTATTTAATAGCCGTTTCTGCACGAATCTTGAAAGTATGTGGCACCGAACACACAATAAGTACGTTTTCTATAAGGAAAGCTGGTACGTTAATGTTGTACACAGTTTTATATATTTTCCAGTGTCGCGCCACGTATCAATTGGTTAACGAGATAGACGCGACCTGAAAAGTTTTGTGCGAGACGAGTGAAACGAAAACAGCGGTGGTGGCAGATTAAATGAAATGTGAAGTTAGAACTTAATTACACGTGCGAAGAGAGAACCGTGGTTGGAGGGGTGCATGCACGCAGCAGCACCAGGGGTAAAGGGTCGTTATCGGATTTTCTTGTTCGTTGAAACGGCGGCGGCAGCGTCTCAGTGAGGAAAACTTTATCAAGAAACAATTTCCAAAAGTATTTCGTTGGCGGAAAACGAAAAATGCGCCGCAGAGACGGTGCGGGACGCCATCTACTATATCGAATTTATACAAGTATATTATTATAATATAATATACTTACACATTGTATAATTTATAATAAATTCAAATACTTGGTGTACCTACTTTATTTAGACGAACAATATATTAAAGTTGTCAACTGTTTTTATATGTATCTGTACGTACATTTATGCAGTATATAATAATAAAAATGCATCATACTGCATTTTTGCAAAAAAAAAATATGAATGTTATTATTTAGGAATGTAAATATTGTCATTATTTTAATAGTGATAAATTATTTCTTATATTAAAGCTTTTAAGTGGAAAAAGGAATCTATTGGTTTTACAATGACGTGTGCTTTTTTATTGTATGTTTTGTATAATTTCAGAGCAGTAATTTATTTAGTTTAATTTTATATAAGCTAACCTATATCACAAACTTATATTAATGTACCATTCTACGGTACCTACAGCAGCATTGTCTTATAAGGTATTTAGGTATATGTTAATTATTTTTGACAAGAAAATAGATCAATTATTGTTATTTATAAACAATCGTAATTTTGTATAAACAATAAATGATATACCTAACTTATATTACTTTTGTTATACCTATTTAATTTAATAAAATTTGATAAATACCGATTTTTGAGATTTTTAATGTGATAAAGCTGCATTTATTTATAATTCAGATAATAAGTTAAATGATAGTAAAATACAAAATATATAATGAAGATAAATACATAATAAATAAAATTGTTTCCAAAAATACAATAATTTACTTATGATGCCGGAGTAGTCTTGTGCGTTTAAGATATCACCCTGTAAATATTTACGGGACGTATGTACGTTTCGTTGGTAATCAATTGTTGCTAACCTTAAAAAGCAAGTTGCTACAAAAAAGTTTCAATATAAAAACGAGGTTATTAACGACGAGTGGTCGTGCTAACGCGTAATTTGTTTTCTGTTCGAAGGGATAGAAATAACAAGCGAAAATATATTTTTTTTATTGACATTTTAAGGAGCTCAACACACTCACAATATTATGATGAAGAACTAATTTGTTCCTTAATCAATAATCAATATCACATAGGTACATGTTGTAAAATAAAATGAAATATTAGAATGTATCCAATGAAACACGGAGTTTTTAAATCGCATCAGTGCATCACTGAAAACTCATGAAATATTCTACAAAAGTAGGTACCTACTAATAGTAGATCAATTACTATCAAAAATAAAAATACAGTGAATTTTTAAATGTCGTGACTATACCAAAATAATATAATAATTAATATTGTGTGTACAACGTAAAATGTATAAAATATATTGTGAATTACCAATATATGATATCATAACTCATTTATAGAGAAAGTATTAGAGATACACGATGAAGCTATAATAGAATTTAAAATGTAGGCAATACCAAATATAATAAGCTCCAATGGTAGTATTAATAGTACAAAATAACTGCGGGAAATCGATTACACAATATGCGTTCTATAGAATACTTTTATAAGAATAATGCACATACTATTATACCATATATTATAAGAATGTATAAAGGAAACAAATCGTACACTGCACGAGGTATGTACCTATATATAATATTATATTATTGAATATATATGCAATATTCGTCACTATGCTCTAAACCGCGACTCCTTTATGTTCTTCTTTCTTTTTAATTTTTTTTTTAGGTGGTTCCCCATTTTTGTGTACGGGAGCAACGGCGGCGATGGTACCATACAATAATATTGCTTTTTTTTCGCCCCAGAGTAGTTATTATTATTATTGTTCCCCAAGTCCAATTGTGCTGTCAATCAACCCCCTTTTGGCCGTGTGCAACCCTCGGAGGCCGCCACCACCACCTTCGAAAATACACGAACCCGATGGTGCGGAATGACGTCATCCCTCCCCTTTTCTTTTGCGCTCGAAAGCGGTGGCGCGTTTTAAGTTTCTAGAGAAAGTCGTGTCCCCCGCGCCCGATTGACTGTATTGATTTTTATTCTTTGCACTTTTTTTTTCTTTACGAATTTCCCTCCCCCTCCCTCTATCCATCAAACGATGTAAAATGTATACATCGTACACGCTATATATACCGAAATAATATGAGTCACCCACATGTTTGAATATTCTTGTTCCATATTTTATTTTCCTTTATCGGTAGTGGCGGTCGAATGCCGCACGGGGGCCCTGCGCGCCCGTTTGGGCGTGACTCGGCAAAATCGTGGTCACAACAGTTGGCTGAGGGAAAAGTAGTGATTGTGTGCGTGTGTGTGTGTGATAGAGAGACATACAGGAAAAGAGAGAGAAATAAAACGTGTATAGAGACCAGTTTCTGTGTACGCATTCATGTACACATATTATATATATATTTTATAGTATATAATCCTGGGCAGGTGAATCTTCGCATGTATTGCTCCTATGGGGATTCCTGCTTGCAGTGGATGCTGCAGTAGTAACGCGGTGTACGGAAATATGGTTTGGTTATGATATTCTATTTTATGTTAGATCGACAAAAGTCAAAAATACAGTAAAAACGGATTTACATTATACCAATATTATGATCGGCTGCAGCAGTTGATTGATCGTCAGCCACGGCTGTGTGATCGATTATATTATATGCCCGTGATCCATTCGATGTGTATTTAAGTCTCATTATTCATGCATTTCGCATGATGATATTATTTGAAAAATAAATATTGAATATCATCGTAATCGAACGTTATTTAAGTAGGTAATACAAACTCCGAGTTTCGACGTTTAAATTAATTCATACAAGGGAGTGTGTAAGGTTAGGATCCATACAAATGTGTCACGACATATGAAATGGACAAATTAAATAATTTATATTACTAATAAGTTAAGAAAGATGATCTACATGAAATTGCCACATGGGATACTATACTATAAATACATGGAGATTATGTATTTAATACTCTATGAACCGCTGATCACATATGGTATATTGGATGGGGTGATGCACTACAGGTGCCAATACGATAATGCTTTACTACGACTTCAAAAATGCCAAAATAAAATTTTAAGAGTCGCATGTAGTAAAGACTGGAGATATCCAACAAAAAAATTATTTGAACAGTTTAATACTCAGTATAAATACCCTATATATTATAAAACCTGCACTATATACCTATAAAAAAAAATATATAATCTATTATCTTCTATAAAACATAAGATTATGACTAGATATGGAGCTAATAACTTCTCCTTAAAATGTCCATAAAATGCTGGATGTCGTAAGATATTCGATTTCGTTGGGACTCAGATACATACTTTAATGCCCAATGATGTGGTCAATAATGTCCCTTCCGATTTTCAAAAAATTCGTTCCACACTGACTTTTTGACGAATACGATGCAATAAAACCTATATTATTATGCTTAAATATCATCTACATTGTGAATTTTAATTTTTATTTAACTGTTTATTTTATTTTGCTATTTTAAATTATACTTTTGAATTTTTCATTGTGTGTGTTATTAATTAAAAACATGTTATAAACAAGGTCTTTAGGCGAGTTTTAAACTACTCAGTGAAGCCTATAGTTATCTTTTCTGATATTAAAATAAATAAAAACACATTATGAAAGAACAAGATGCCGTGGATTACTGCAAATACTGGAGAATATTATACGTTCTTATCCTGTTTCGTTTAGCTCACATAATATTATGAAAATGTAATTTTTAAAACCCTAAGTATACCTATATATCTCTTCTACTATATTTTATATACTCACAAGTTTATTGTTTATTTACATTTGAAAAGAACAAACTTAATAAATAAATGTGACATTCAAAGTTATAGATCTATAATTTCAAATAGTAAGGCATTCAATTATTATTGTATTTCACAGTTAACTCAACCTTTGATTAAAATATAGTTATTATTTATTATATACCATACGAAAAACTATGACAATCCAGTGTTCGGAACGTTCACTAAAAAAATGAACTCGTTCACGTTCACGTTCTTTCAAAAAATGAACGCGTTCATTGGGTCGTTAATTTATTTTTTATACATTTTTTTTTATGAATCATTTACCTGCTGTAAAGGCTCAGTCAAACAGAGGGTGCCTTTTTGTCCGGCAATCAAAAAATGAATCCGGACTTTTTGTACCCGGACTGTTCGTCCGCCATGGTTTATGGATACGCGGACTGCGGCGGGCAAGCGGTCTTTGTATTATTTTACAGTGTCCGCGCGAGCAGCCTACTTTCTGTTTGACCGAGCCTTTAATATAAAAGCCTATAAACATATACATCTCTATACTATATTTATTAAAGGGTAAATAAATTGAACGTCTTAAAAATCGATCAAGTTCGTTAAAAATATAAATGTCGTTCACGTTCACGTTCTATTTTAATAAAACGAGTGACGTTCACGTATCGTTCAATAAAAATGAACGTGAACACGTAAACGTGCGTTCATGAACGACGTTCTTTCCAAACACTGTGACAATCACACATGAAATATTCTCAAAAAGTTCTTATATATATACCTACTGTATCTACTAATAATTTGCAATACTAGTTATGGTTAAGCATGCAGTATCATATATAGACATATAGCAACCTATGATTTAGGCAACTCCCTTGATTTTTTTTTTAAATAAAGTTGTTTTCTCTCGAATGCGTTATTGTTTCATTTTCATTGCTATAATTTTCTAGCTATAGGCACATTGAGATTCTCTCAACTTGAGAGGTACCTACTTAATACTTTTTGGACCACTTTTATTATCTTAAAAAGTCTTTAAATAAATTTACTTATAGAAATAATTTACGGCCTGAAAGTCATGGTTTTGTAATATGTTTACAAATAAATAATACATTATAGTAGGTACTTCTATAAATATTTAAACCCGGTTAAAATATGCAGATTAATAATGATACTATTTAAATAGATAATCGTAATATAATATGTACTAATATACTATAACCTATAACTATAATTAGGTTATAACTTATAATTTTTTTTATTATACATACAAAGCCTTGACTACAAAGGTCATTGGCCGCATATCTAATAACGTATAATAAATTTGTTTATTTTGTTAATAATATCATTGTACGCTATTTTTTTTATTTTTTTTTTATTATTATAAACTAAGACATTCCTAGCCTAAGTAAGGCTATCTATATCTAGGGATATTTGACAATATACTTATTTTTTAACAGGTAATAACATGATAATTAAAATATTTTTAAGTACTAAGGATAATTAACAATTTTAAGATATACAGAAGTAACAATGTGATTACAATAATATTTAATATTTACATATTTACAATTATTTAATAACTGTATGTAACAGAGAGGTCGTAGAGTCATCTGGAAGAAGCGCGTGTGTAGAGTGAAGATTTGGATGTTGAGAAGTGGCTTAGTGTAGGAGGTCGTGGGGACCTCGTTTTAATCGACGATGAGTTGGGTGAGTGATAAGGTTATAGTGAATTGCACCTGATGAGTTTGGAAGAGAGCAGTGAACATTTTTTGCTAATGTTTTTATATGATCTTCAATTTCTTGGATTTGAGTCTTTGTGGAGATTTGCATTTTTGACAAACCATGGGGCATTTGCAATTATTCTGAGGACTTTGTTTTGGACAATTTGCATTTTTTTGATGTACGAGGATGCACAATTACCCCATATTGGGCAAGCGTAGGTAAGAACTGGGCGTATAATTTGTTTGAAAATTAGGATAGAGCTGTATGCTATTATTAAACATATGAAACATTATTTACATTTTCAAAATACACAACTAGAATAATAAATTCGACACACCTTAATGAGCGACGAAGAAGAAAAAATCAATAGCTAATAGGTAATTATTTAAAATATAAACGAAGTTTTTCCTACTTTTCATTATAAAGGTGTATAGTATATAGAACGTTGAGATAAAAGAAAATTATAACTAGAAAAAAAAACGTTAAGATCTGCGACAAACGATAGTTCCTGTATATTTATATGACAGTGAACTCGAGCAGAATATATTAGGTATATCATAATATATATATAAGCGGATATAGTAGGTACTTTTCCGGGCCGCGCACGAGGTTATTCTGTATATATTTTCTTTTCTTTATTTATTTATTATTATTATTTTTTATCCCGGAGGCGTACAATCAGGCTGATTGAGTTGTCTGCTCATTGTTCGCACGATGAAAAATGGTCGTTCCGGTGACATAGTGATAGTGTATATACTATATAGTTCATATAAGAAAATTGGATTGGATGGATTTAAAAGCTTTATATAGACGCCCGAGTCGTTTTACCGCCGCGGTTTTCCACCGCCACCGCCTCGCGCCGCCGCTGCCACCGTCGCACAGCCCGCTGACGTCGTCAAATCCATTTTTCATACGTGGGGTCCCCCGAGAGTTTTACGTATTCCTGGGATTGTCATATCTCCGCCGTGACAGTTGCGATTCTTGATGTGCGCGCCACCGCACCCTTTACCCACGTCCGTAACCGCCGAGTATAACACACACACACGTATATATGATAATATATATTATTATTATTATTATACCGAAATGTGATTATGCGCCCTATATACTCGTATATACACGACGTTTATATTATGTATATGACTAGTAGGTAATAATAATATGAACTCGAGCAAATAATTTACGAACGAACGTTTAATATATTATATAGGTGTATATTATATATACATAGTAGATATTCTTATGGCTATACTTATACTGTATTACTTTATATCTATACTTAGTTTACCGTCGGATATATAATATTATATATGTTTTTATGTATAGGATACTGTATGGTAATCATTTATTTTATTATAATAATATCTTGTGTGTATAAAACCTCGAGGTGTAATATAAATTATAATTATGTAGGTACCTACAACGTAGGTATATATAACGGATCTTAGTTCACATTCAATTCTACAAATTCGTTAGATTAGATTCGTGACAAGTTTAACGTGAACAGTTACTAAAATAAATTTTCCGGCGGTAAGATTATACCTTCCACCAGATATTCGTTTGATAATATAATAGTTAACCCTCTTCTATACCTATCAAAATAATTAGCTTTTTATAAAATCTAAATTCTTATCATTCGATATTTTCATTTTTTGATTGCATAACATACCAATAATTAAGATAATTGAGGTAATAGTTATGGAGTGACTTATTAATTGTAACTGCAGTCTATATTGGAAATGGTCACAAAAAAGTGACCAATTTATAACCAAAGTAATCGGTTAGGTAAAATGAATTTTTTTTCACCGATCCTAATTTTAAGAGGAAATAATCACCGATTACAAGTACCAGATACCTAACGAATTTATGGATCCACTGAATTACCGCCAAGCGCCAGCGATGCGTATTACGATTGTGTATAAACTGTTAAGACGTGTCAACCTAATAAAATATTATTTATTCGAAATTATTGCAAAGTTTTAGGAAAATTACACGATTTATGAACAGAACTATTCGTTATTTTGTCGCCCCTCGTCCCTACAATATATTTATATATAATATCATAATGAAACTATAATTTGTAAAGCGATACTGTTATTATTATTATTATGTATTATACGATCAAACTACACATAAAATATACGGGTGTTTCCCATGGTTGTTGTACCAGGTACCTATGTCCTCTAACTAAAGTGGGGTATTATTTAATGTGTGTTTCGGTAAACATATCTACTCAATGTTTTTTGAAAAAAATAACACGTTAAAGTAAGTACCTACAATATAATGGCGTTCACTCATATTCACAGCATGAGGATTTTTTTTCTAATTTCCTCCGTTCTTTGATTTTCCCTCTTTGCTATATTTACGCGTCGAGGGGACGATTTGCGATACTACCCACATGATAAAATGGGAGTGTCCTATTTGCGACCGCCATGAAAATCTCCTTTTTTGTTTAGACATAATACGCACTACTGTAATATATAAGCTTGTTTATAATATCTTCAACTTTAAACAGGGACATATGGTCCGAGTGGATATACGCTATAAATCATCAAAAACTCGTTGGTAATTCCTATCACTAAACCGATATAATTCCTGATATATAAATATATAATACATTTTAAATTTTAAATAAATTATAGCAAACTGCATCAAAAGAATCATAAAAAATGTATTAAGACCCCAATTAAAGCTTAGAAAAAATGAATCATAAAATTAAAAAAAAAAAATTGTATAAAAACTTAAAATTTAACTGAGTACAAGTAGAAAATACAGTAGAAAATGTTTAAAATGACACCGGTTGTAGGGACATGTCAGTTTTATGGCCTTAAAGTAAAAGACCCGAAAAATGCTTGTAAGTTTTAGAAGTAATATTTTATCAGTAGTGATGATTATTGGTTATTACGACATATTATTTTCCTTGATCCGTTGAATGACATTATAAACGATTTATACCTATATAGGTACATCCTATGTAAGAAAATTAAGAAATATGTACATTTCCCCTAAAATCATGCATTTAAAATTTTTGATTTTTAAACTCACCATTGTATAGCTCAGATTTCTAGCTTGCAGGTTTGCTATAAATTGAGAGCATATCGAACAATATATGCAACTATCCTAAAACTTCCAAGCCCTAATTATCACACATATAATCTTACAATAAATAGTTGTAGGGGCATATCTATCAATTATCATTATACATTTATATAATTTTTATGCAAAGTATTAAAAAAATAACTAAATTCAATAAAAACGCAATAAAGGAAAGAATAATTTTTACTTTTTAGGTCATTATATTATATAATATACTAGCTGATCCCGCGCACTTCATTGCTCGTAAAAAATGAGAACTCTTAAAAAAATTGTGATTGTTCAACTCATTTTGGGTGTAACTCGTTGCAGTAGGTAATAGTGCAACTCAGCCACATTGGTAGACAATGTGCGAAAATTCGATTATTTGTGTATGCTTTTACAGTTGTACCTGATCTGCCCGATTTACCAATGACAACCAATATATAAAAAAAAAATACAATATAGTTTCTACTAATTATTTCATCTATAACCAAAAACTATCATTATTTGTAAACAAAAATTTCCATCGTAAATCTCAAAATCCCTGTTCGAACATCTCCCCAGGTTGGACCTACCGGGTCTAATTGTGAATTTAAATCATTCAGGGAATCACTCAAACACCCCCTTAATATTTCATAAAAATTGGTCCAGGTATTTAGGAATGCATAAACGACTTACAGACGAATGTATATATATATGTATTTATATCTAATATATAAAATTCTCGTGTTAAAATGTTAGTTATCATACTCCTCCAAAACGGCTTGACCGATTTTTATGAAATTTTATATGCGTATTCAGTAGGTCTGAGAATTGGCTACTATCTATTTTTAATACCCCTAAGTGATAAGGGTTGTCCAGGAAAAAATAAAAAAAAATAATATTATTATTAAAATAATAATAGTGTATTATATGTTGGTTGCTATTGGTTAGTCGGGCATGTTTGTTGATTGGTATTATTATTTTTTGTCAATATATATGTATTAATGAATATTTGTGTATAGTAATCTATATGTAGTCTAATGACCTCTAGGAAGAAGATAGGCTAATTTAAAAAGGGTTAAATTTGTTTTTTTTTATTCATTGAATTTTAGTACGGTTAGGTTAGGTTAGGTTAGGTTAGGATTTTGTATTAATTTATTTTATTAATCCACCGTAGGTAGAATTAAGTAAAAATAACTAACTTTGATACTTTAGAGTTAAATTATACACTTACATACAAACAGCACGAGGTCCGTGATCTACCGCAGGTAGATTGCCTGCCTGATAATATGCTACTGCGAATCAGAATTTTCATTTCGGGCAACAGAAAAGTTAAGATAAATCTAGAACATCATGCACCGAATATTAAATAACGCATTGAACAAAGTTTGAGTCATATACAGTTAGTGCATTTAACGGGTAACGAAGTGCACGAATCAGCTAGTATAAAGATAATATTTGATTTTTTACATATTGTACATATTATAGAGGTATATATACACAATGGCAAAAAAATGGAATTTACGATACAATGATACATATACGATGTCACGACTCAACATTTATTAATATTAATAATTAATAATGTAATTAAATTATTGTCAGTGGTCACACTAGAAATAGACCTATATTATATTACATATTATACATTCGTGCATTTATAATCATTTCAATTATATAATAAACGGTCCAACTGTTCTATAAAAGCGTTTTTTTTCCGTTGGCCCTAGGTCCATAACAAACGCGTTTTCGCACACTCTATAGCTACAGACGCTGCAGTCACGCATCCGTAAAAAATCGTATTTAGCAGTCGATGGTTCCATATATACATTTATACAATACGATAATGTTAATACCAAATCGATCGATGCATGTCGTCCGTATAATCGAATACACGCATTACGCAACCATCACCACACCGTGATATATTATTATTATTATATCACGATGCCGTCGCGGCGCACAATTGTACAAATAATCGTCGTGAAACGGCGGCGATGCGTGCAAACCCGGGCAAGAGAGACGTCTTATTTGGCTCGGGGCCGCGCCGTAGTTGCAGTAGATATATACCACCGTCGGGGGGGTTAGGTCTTTTCTCGTGGGACGCCGATCACGACGGTGTTTACCACGTATTTTGGTGCGCGCGCTCATCACTACACACACACACACATACGCGTCGTATACATTACTTGCTTGTACCATGGGTGGATGTACTCCCTCGGATTGGGAAAAATAGGAGGGGTAAGAGGGCGAGGGAGCAAAAAAAAAAGAAAAAGAGGAAGAGTGTGTCGCTGTGGCGGAAGGGAGGAGACCTTTTGATTCTCGTTTTTTTCTTTCTTTTCTTTTTTTTCTTTTTGAAAAGCGTCAGACGCTCGGCGGTCCCATCTGAAACCAAACAGCTGAGCCAGAAAGAGAGATACACCGCGGTGCGGCGGCAGTGGCACCGAGAGAGTGAGAGAGAGGCTGGTGGCGGCGGCGGCGGCGGCGGCGGCGAGTGATTAATGATGCGCCTCCCCGGCTGCTGCTGCCTCCGCCGCCGTCGTCGACGGAATAGACGTCGTCGTCGTCGTAGTCGCCGCCGACAACGTCGTAACTGTATAGTGTTTATATATGTATAAAATATGTAGTAGTAGTAGTAAAAGTAGTAGTAAGGGTAGTAGCATACACAGTTGTAGTAGTAGTAGTAGTAGTAGTAGTAGTAGTAGTAGTAGTAGTAGTAGATGGGAGTTGTGGCAGCAGAAGTGTAGTCGTATTCTCTGGTAAACTCTCGTTCCTCGTCATTTTTCGCCCGCTTCAGAAATTCGGACTCAGCGGCATTCAGTTTTCCGCGCGCACATCTTCTAATCGCCATTTCGGGGAAGATATTTTATAGAATGTTTCATGTACGTTCAACATCACAAAAATAAATGCACTATATAGTTAGACACTGGGGAAAAAAGTTTCGAAATAGTAGTGGGTTGAGTTTGGTGTGTATATCAATGCACTCTGTAGTATAGTGGGTATTATATTTTGTATTATATTTGGGTACACGACAACCATAACGATTTTCGTTTTCCAGGACGAACATTAATTTTTTTCAGAATATCGTTTGACCGAAGTTATAATAATCGTTTTTACGGAACTTTGCGCGAACTACGCACGTTGAATATCTCATATCGGTGCCATATTGCTATATTCCACGTAATATTATTAAAAAAGAACTCCGATTATAGTTAACTCGTTTATGTCTACAATGACTGCAGCTGTGCGCGTATATATAATGTATAGTTTGAAGCGTATCGTGCTTGACATATAAACCAAAACTTTAGAAAGTTTTTCCGAACACAATAATATATTGTGTTGTATATAGAGTTAAAAACTAACGGGAATGCATCAAAACGTGTACCTATTATGCATGTATACAGGTATATATATATACTATATAGGTACATGCAGCCAAACACAAATTACATTTACTATGAATTATTGTACCTGCAGATCATATGCTAAACGAATGCCATTACGTTTGAACTTTGAATTATATTTAAAAGTTGTAGAAATGTATTATTATTTTTTTTAAATTTTAAAATTTTAAAATTTTATTATTGAATTTTAATACTAAAATAACTTTAAATAATATTATAAATATTAAAAAAAAAAGCAGTTAAGTGGATGTCTTTCTGTTGTACAGTAGATTATAAGTGGGTCTCTGTATAATGGATTGTATTAAATTTGAATTCAGTGATATCATATAATATATCATTGTATACGAAAAACGATTTTGAGCGGAAACGGTTTATCAGTCTGGATATCTTATTATAGCCTGTATGTTGATTTAATATTATAAATTACAAAAAAATAACTAAAATCGTTATTTTTATTAGCTTCTGAGCAGAGATATATATTGGCTTTACAATAGTGTTCTTTTCTTATATCCTGTAGGTATACAAAATTTCTACCAGAAGGAGTGCTTCGATTTCAACATTTAATACCTTATATTTTAGAAAAATGGATCAAGATGGTACTTTAAAGAGGTCATTTCTCGATTTTCTCAATAGTTATTTAATGCCACGGGAAAAACCACCGAAAAATTACGAAAAACGCTAAAAATGGGATTTTAATTTCTAACGCTTTGTTCATCACCATAGAAACGAATAAAAAATTATAATATTATGATATTAATTCAACTTACATGATAAAATAAATAACAACAATATAAAATATTCAGACTGATAAACCGTCTACGTTCAGAATCGTTTTTCTTATAAAATTATTTTATATCATTGAATTCAAGTCTATTACAATCCATTATACAATGACCCACTTGTAATCTACTGTACACCAGAGCAACATCCACTTACCTGTTTTTTTTCGTTTCTATGTTGATAAACAAAGTGTTGGAAATTAAAATCCCATTTTTACTGGTTTTTTTTGTAATTTGTCGGTAGTTTTTCCCGTGGCATTAAATAACTATTGAGAAAATCTGAAAATTATCTGTCTAAAGTACCATCATGATCCAATTTGCAAAAAAGATAAGATACTATATATTGAAATTGAAACACTCCTTCTGGTAGAAATTTTGTATACAGGATAAAAAAAAAATATATACACCATTGTAAAACCCACTAGATCTCTCACTCCGCTCAGAATCTAAAATACAGCATAAGTTTTATAACCAATATAAGCTAATTTCTAAAATGTATACTTTATAAAGTATAAACTATGTTTAAAATATAATTTATAAAATTGGCACTCAAGTTATTTCTATGAAACATGTCTGAAGGGTGACAAAAACTGTTGCATATACATAAAATAACAATTTATCACTAAAAGGTGTATAATAAATAGATAATTCCAGTGGAGTAATGCGAATAATGATAATATGATATAGCAAATGACAATAAGAGATAATTTAATGATTTGAGTTATGAATTAAATGATTATAATGATATGATATGATATAATGATTAATTTACTCTAATAGTAGTATAGTATAATACCTATACCTACAGTTAGAAAACTAATTACAATTTATTTGACACACAAACAGAGGCGGACTTACAATTTTTCCGCCCCTAGGCATTACAACTCTAGCGCCCCGTACATTGGCGTGCTCCCATTGGTGGGTGGGGGGGGGGGGGGAGTAATGACCCATGAACTAAAACAAAACTATAAAAATTGTATTTAGGTATTTTTATATTTATACATACCTACTAAACAAATAAATATTGATACAATTTGCATAGGTACATTTGTACACTTGTACAATAATTAAATCATTTGCGCCTTG
>NC_042494.1:142869928-142892513 GCF_005508785.2 Acyrthosiphon pisum
TATTAATTTTCAAAGTTTTCTATCCACCCAAAATTTTTTATCGTTATTTTAAAAAAAAATACTTAGAAAAATTGAAAATTTCATTTGTCTATAAATAGCTCAAAAAAAGTCGAAACACTTTGAAAATTTAACCCTGTATAGACAACGCTAATATAAAAATCTGTTGCAAATTTCAAGTGCTTACAATAATTATTTTTTGAGTTACAGTAAAATTAAGTTTTCGTTTTTGTCAAAAATTGGTTTTGCGTAAAAATTCGCGTTTTTCCGTTATTTTTTTAAGGTTTTTCAGTATTCAAAGTATTGGGAAATTTTCACTTTTGACCCCCCAAAGTACCAACTAGATTCACTTTCCTTTCAGAAAAGGTACAACTTTTGAAAATCGAAGCATTTTTACTGCTCCAAAAGTTGTCGTCAGACACAAAAAAAAAAAAAAAAAAAACACACATCATTGTAAAATCAATACATTCATCACTTCGTTCAGAATCTAAAAGTTATTGTTTTTTCATTAGATTTAAAATAACACTGTTAATATTTTTAACTCAAGTAGGTCTGCAGTGATATAAATCAATTTTTAAATTTTATTTTTATTTCATTAAAATAGTACAAGTAATAAGTATATCATATATGATAGTATAATATGAATATAAAAATTTAAATTTATATATTATATTATTTAAAATATGTATATGAATAAATATGAATATAGGTTATAATTGTTAAATTATGTATTAACCATACATACCTATACTAATACTACATAGGCGCAAATAAAGGGAGCTTTAGGGGCTAAGCCCCCCAAACATTTCCTACATATTGTTCTAAGCTTATTCAATACTATTAAAATAAGGCTTTAGTCCCCCCAAATCCCAAACGCTATTTGCGCCTATGCTAATACAATATGTTACTATATTAGAATATATTAGAACAATAAAGGTGTAGGTACTAATTTTATATTATATAAGATTCAAATGCCTACGGAATACAAATTACAATACCTGATTTGATACTGGCCGATATAAAATGATACTGTGCCCGTCATCATCCAAAGGGGTGGTTAGTGCACGATAATCCACGCATTGCTAACTGCAGTAGGCTACAAATGACACTTGTTCGTGGTGCCTATTTTTAGGCACCACACGTATTTATTGTAAAAATATAGGTACTTAATAAGTTTGTTAATTAGTATCTAATATAATAAAATAATGGAAAAAGTTGTCTAAATTTCTTAGATGCAGTTACCCATATTGACCAATGTTTGAATGTACCTACTTTAATAAATATTTTATTACCCGTAGGTTAGTCTTAAAGAAATCGTTGAGATTCAGATGGCGTGGTGGTCACGTAGAAAACGGTGGATAGTCACACTAATTTTTTGTTAGGGATGTCAAAAATTATTACGACATGCCCACTCCTAAAATATTTAAAAAATAGTTTTAATACATTTTGACACATCAATAATATTCATAATAATAGCTATCATTAGGTCATCTCACTTATTAAATAAAGTTAACCAGTAAATTTACCAGTCACCCATTCGACCACAACCTATATAGAGGGTACTTTGAAAAGTGGTGTCAACCTACACCCTTGTACTTTATAGCCCTTCGTGTGAGCCACTGACCAACGTAAATAATATTGTGGTCCATATAATATGAACCGCGATAACCACGGTTTTAATTCAGCGAACTCTGTGAACATTATAAGTGCCAGTTGGTGAGCGTGTACCACGATGAATTCCGTCGTCGGTTAGTCAGTCTGAGGAAAACGCGGTCATCGCTGGAATTTTTTTCCGCGTCCGTTATCGTAGAACACACAAATTTTTCGCATAACACGTCCGCGAGTGCGTATAGATATATACATCAATATTAATATTTAATACTTGTGGTATAGTGTTTGCAAAATTTCAGTGAAACGAGTTTTGTGCGTATAAAATATATTTGCGAATATGGTTCCGGGGGATTTAACGAGCCGAAGTCTGTGCGTATTAAGATGTATTAAGACGCAGATCATGTAATGTCAACTATTTTTTTTTTTAACAGATTTCTTGTAGTAATATAATATAATATAGTTAATAGTTATCCATCATAGGTACCTTTTTATATACGACCGTTATATTGGTATTATTTAGAATTTATTGTATTTATTGCCCAAGTTAAACCTTGGAGAAATTCTCGCGTTGCCATTTGTCAATTTTTGGTTGGCATACCATAAAAACAGAATTTGATAATTAATCGTGTATAACTTATATGCGTAAATAGGGGTGAATGTGCTTGCTGTATGTATGGTAAAAAGTATATTATTATTGGAACATTTATCGAGCACCCACGTAAAAAAAATACTTATAATATCTGCAGTAGTAACCACAGGAACATCTATGTCGTTTAGTAAGTACCTCTATAGTAGCGAGTTGTCAATATATAGCTGATATTGTATTAACGAACAAAAACATTATTTTTTTATTAATCGAAATTACTGGTTTCTATTTTTATTGTTTGCAGGGGTCCATGCGTGCGGTTTTTGGAGTACCTACCTAACGCGACATTAAAATTTTTTTTTGTCGACTAACAGCTAGCTGTCACAAACAACAATTTATTTCAGTTAATTTTAAATTAACCGTAATCGATATTCATTTTCCGATGGGATTAACAAAACCTATACTATATGGTACAACATAAAATACATAGGTAGATACCTACCATACCTACCTCGGTAACCATGAATAACGAACGTCACTCATTGTGGGGTGGCCCGCCGCCGCGAATTGTGGCTCATGGAATTTCCACTTTCCAGAAACTGAACATCGATTTCAAACGATGCCGGGTCGCTGTCGACCGCAAAAGCCGCTGGAGAATGGTGTCAGTGTCGGTTGACGATATTTTCGATTCCAATAAAATATTTATTAATGGTCGATAGCCAGCTAGATGGGTATTTTTATAATTTAGAAACTACAGTAAGTAGGCGATATTAACTGTCAACGAATATCAAATAGGTAAGTCACAAAAATAATGAATGCTTGAATGTCCAAATATACAATATGAATATATTCTGATTTCTGAGAAAATATACGTATGAGATATTCTAAATTTATATATTGTATATAAGTAATTGATTGTAGATATAGATACTCAAACAGTGCGTAGATAATTATAATAATTATAGCCTAACTAGCCCAATGACCAGGTACAGGTAAGAATATAGACTAAATATCAGGTTTGCTTTATATAATATTATGTCACCGGAATATCAAAATTATATAGGAAGAACTCATTGATTAGTAAAGTCTAGTAAATACAGAAAATTGAATTTTTTGTTACCTATGTTAATGAATATTATATGGCTAGGTATGTATACACTATTAAATATGTAATAACGTTTAAATGTCTAATTTTTAATAGGTAACATATATTTTAATTTTAGCAAATAACCAGGTTAACCTCCCAGGTTTGACATAGTTTTCGGTTTATGATGGTACGTTTAAGAGCTCGCTGGATAAATACATATCCATCTCTCCAAGACAAAATTCTAAATACGCCACTGCATGGTGATATACGGTAGGCCACGCTCGCCTACCTGTTACCTACTGAAGATCATTACGTCTACCCGAACGACGCTATTCGTAACTCGTATGTTACCGGTTACCATATTTAACGCGGCCGCGTAGGGTACCATCAATTTACATATTTCGGTTTCGTACATCATCGCTTAAAGCAACGGCGCATCATTGTTTGAAATCAATTTCACAATATTTCAGTAGGCGTTAGCACCACGAGCAATTTTACTCGTCACCGGCGCACATCGATGTGGTCTGAAGTATAATATTATAATATTAAAGCCGAAAACGAATGATAAAATCTCATTATTAATAGATGCCTAGCCTACCTGATATCATTATATAATTATTATTATTATAATTATTTTATATCGCATAAAAATATATACAATATGATTACTATTATTAATAATTTTACTAATACATCTATAATAGAAATTAAAGTCATTAAAACGGTTATCGACGTGCTATATTACGATAAAAATATAATAATCACGTATTTATATTTTCCATATAAAATATTATAGCTAACAACTACGTTTATCTTTGCTGAAAGTAGTTTTTATGGTAATAACTCATAATCTCCTAATATTTTAATACTATACCTATAGTGAAGTTAGAAGTAGGTTAGGTACATAGACATAATAGGTACAGTGTTGAAACTTCACCTAGGCCAACTACAACTATTTTAATACTATAATATTGAATGTAAGTGTACCTAATACATTATAATATTTAATGTATAATAATGGTTCAATGTTTGTTTTTAATATAATATACGAAGAAAAACATTTTATGTACAGTCGTGTATTTAGTGGAAAATGCACTTCAACGGTTATAGAATGACGTTGACGAGGGAACATTGTAAATTATTTGTCCACGTCACAGTGGTATTCTAGCGGGAGGAAACTTTTAAGACTAAAAAATTATACTGAAACGGCATTTTGTTTTTGTAAAATCCTTTGATTATAATAAGGGAATAAAAACATTTGAGTTTATAAATTTCATTGTATAGAAAACAGTTTTATTAAAATCATGATTTAAAAACTTTATCTGTGATGTTATCAGCACACATTACACGTTCATAAATCATAAGTGATGGGCACATCTAACAAATCAAACATCAGTTTTCACTTTTTCAGGAGTCAGTACGAATATGTAGGTACCCATTATAATGGCATGGGGTTATAAGTAAATAGTTTATGTACCAAATAACTTTAAAGGACTTAAACATTGCGCATCGTTTTTTGTATGAACTATATTTTACATAATACATAATATAAAGCATACTTTTTTGCAAATGATATAATAAAAAAAAAATATATGTACCTACCTATAAAATAACTGGGTAGCCATGCAATAAATGTTCCTAATATTAGTAGGTATATATTATATTACATATTATATATGTTCTCGTTCTTGGATATCAATTAATTATACTTCGCGGTATAGAAATTTGAAATATTAGACATAATATCACTTATTATGCGTATACAGAGTACCTACCTAAAGACTATTTTACAGCATTAGACAGTGAAGTGTACAATATACATGATATGAATAATGCATATTATATTGTATGAATGTAGGTATTTATACTTATCAGATCTTAAAATATGACACTTTTGTGACTGCCTTGTGTGTCTATAATATCATTATTCCTCTATATCATTACGTATCGATGAAATCATTATAATTTGATTTATTACAATCGTTTGTCATGTTCAACTTCATGTCATAATGATGCTTAACACATTTCTATAGGTAATATATTGTATCATTCAGTTTGACACTATCAATTTGTAATGATTTTATTATTTTAATACTGTTTAATAAAATGATCGATTTTAATGTACATAGGTACCTGAGTATCATTTTTTTTTTTTTTGTATAAGAGTATTAACTTTTTTGTTACTACTATAAAATAGAACTATGGTTCTATGTGACTATATTATAATATAATATAATACACCTTATTATTGATACTTATTTAAAAATCAATATGTGATATAAGACGTTTAAGTGAAATATTGAATTATTAATTAAACTATAATGGCTACAATGCAACTTGTAATACAAATTATGTACTACATACCTATATATAATGTATATGTATATATTAGGTATAATAATACCTATATAAGTATATAACTATATAAGTATCCTTAGTATAATTACCAGGTTTATATGCATAATCGATTTGGGACGGTGCCATATTGTCATCGCGTACAAATAATTAATTTTAATGACTTCGGTGCATAGATCTTATAAAATATAATTTAATGAAATTTGTAAAACGTATCTTCTAAAACAATATAACCCTCTTATGATGCCTTCTTAACTAAATGTTTGGCTAGGTTTTTTTATATTCTAAATAAATCGAAAAGCTTGGTGGTTTTAAAATGTTTATTATAGCGGATAATATATCTGGTAGAAGTATAGTGTTCTAATACGTCCATCTATAATGTAAATTAATTATAATTTTATTTTTATATTGTCCAGTCTAATAATTTCAAATATTTAGGTGAGGTATATAAAAATGTTTATACAACTTAAAATATTTTAGTAGAAAAAATACTCCAATCATCATCACTTTGATGGATTTTTTTGGAAGCAAATTAGATCTAGTTGGTATCTTTAGTGGACCCGAAATTGGAAATTCTAAATACTTTTTAAAATAATTGGGAAAAACAAAAATAAATAAATGAAAATTTGTTAAAATTGTTTAAATCGCCTTCGATTGAATTATTGTATTTGATTCATTTTAATTTTTTCTCTAAAAATGTCAATAAAAATTTATTCGTTCTGTTGAAAAGCTTACTAATGTAATACAAGGTTCCTCATAAGTTTTTAGTGCTTATAACTATTTAAAAATATTAACGATAAACAGGCATGGTTATTTTTTCACTAGCATTTAAAGTTCAAGTTTTTACAAAATCACTGTTAATTTGGGTTCCAAGTCAAAATATCCCGTTAAAAATATCCCCGAAAAAATATCCCAAAACCAAAATTTTCCACAAAAATATTTCATGACAAAATATCCCGCGTAAATATTAATTAAAAATTTAACCTTCATTATAAAAGTTGCGATTAGATTAAAAAGTACCTAATAATCGCACAACTATAACTACAGCACGTCACCTATATAAATTCATTGTCTGTTATTCGTTATTTTGTTAATGGTATTGTGTGTCATTTGACGTTTTATATTATCAATAACTACAATGCGTGTCGTGAGCTATTAGCTATTAGTCTTAAATTAAATTATATTAATTAACTGTTTTATAATTTTAAAATAAAAAAATGCTAGAATTTATTCAAAGTTAAAAAGGCAATAAATTACTAATAGTTAGAGACTGATAATTTAGTGTACACCGAAAGAGTGAAGAAAGATAAACATTTTTTAATTGTTTTAGATTCTAAGTGGAGCGAGGAAGCTTATGGTTCTACAATGGTGTTTATTTTATTTTATTTTATTTTTTATTTTTTATTTTTTTATTCTGTATACAAATTTTCTACCATGTAGTACAAAGTACGTCATATAGTACCTACCTTATCTTTTAGCAAATTGGATTAAGATGGTACTTTAAAGAGGACATTTTTCCGATTTTTCTCAATAATTATTTAATGTCACAGGAAAAATCACCGAAATATTACGAAAAACCACTGAAAATGGGATTTTAATTTCTAAAACCTTGTTTGACACCATAGAAACGAATAAAAACAATAATATTATAAAATTAATTCAACATACAGGCTATACTATCTATATACAGATCATTTAATACTGTACCTAGAGTCTAGAGCAGAGTTTACTAAAGGATGTGCCATGAAAACTTGAATATGTTAATTTTACCAAATTAAATTATGTAAAAAAAAATAGTGTTCAAATATATTAAAATAAATATCTAAATTCTAAATTCTAAATAAATACAATTTTAGTGTGAAACGTGTGCTTGATGTTGCTTCCATAATAGATAGTTCAATTCGAGCGGAGTGGTAAAATATGATTCAGAACACTCGATATTTTATTTTTTTTTTCAACGTTGCCAAATTTAATGGAATGATAATAAATTTGTGCACGGTAATTTGTTGATATTGAAATAATCCAGCAATATATCGACATGTTAATGTTATTAAAATTATAATTGAAACTCAAGCAGAAACAATATTGCAAATAGCTACGAACGATAGTTAGAGTCAAGGTACTAAGAATAATATGTCTATGCCCTATGGCAATAGCCAATAGGTTAAGTAGATTTGGGGGCTTAAATGATCTGAAAATGTTCGTAATTACTAATGATCTATCAATATGAATAACTTCATGATTATTACCTACATCTAATATTACATAAAGATTATATTTTTGTAAAACCGTATTTAAGGATTATTATCCTTAGTATGAATATTTTAATAACTCAGAAACTACTTTCATATCAGAATTTTGATTTAGATACTTCAACATTTTCAAGAGAATCACCCGCTAAATAATTTACAGTAAAAAAGGAGGATTTTAATTTGAAAAATTGAAGTTTGTATCGCCACAGCCCACTGGACATTCCTTGAGTAGTACAAAAGGAATTTGAAAATATTATCTTCTAGTATACTTAAAATCAGAATTTGAATAAAAGTATTATTAAAGGTTTAAAAATTCATATATTTGTATTACATATAATTAGGGGCCCATATATTTACAAAAGGTTATAACTTATAATTATTAATTGATGACTTTTCAAGAATATTTATTTTATGCATACGGGCATGAATTTTTGAATAACCAAATAAATGATATGGCAACGTTGCACGTAAATTCGTTCTCAATCGTATTCTTTTTTGGGGTTTTTTTGGGGTCAGCGGTGAGTTCTTTGTAAACTTTAAGTGTTTTCAAACGTTCAGCCAAAAAAGTATAACGTTCTCAATCGTTCGATGGCTGAGCGGAGGAACTGACGATAAACATACTCGCATTTCTTGTTCAACTGATAGAATTAATTATTTTGGCAAATAGATAATATTTTGCCAAAATGTGCTGCGATGGAAAAAACGTTTCGCAATCTCCGGCCTCTCATAGCGACGCAACTTAACCACAGATAAACGTTTAACCAAATAGCACATAATAGATAATAACGTTGTTTATAGGTACATATACTCAAATTTGAAAACTATAAAAAAAAATCTTAAACCTTATATAAATTAATAATTACATTTTAAAGTTATCGTATAGGTTTATACTTACCAATAAATAATCCTATAGGATATATCATTAAAAGATACATTTTTCGAATTCAGTTTTTAAGAGATAGGTATACGAAACAAATTTAGGACTTAGGTTTACCTATACTATATTACCTTCATTACTTATATAGCTATATTATACTAATTTAGTCATTTACACTAAAGTCAAGTATTCTTCATATTTCTGTTTTTAAATTAAACCAGAGCAAAATTGACAGTATATTGTACAAGTAACACACCTATAAGTTCAACTGTGGATACAATAATATACTAAATTTAGGTACTCACCATACATATAAATTATGTATATATATAAATAAATAAATATATATGTATATAATTTATATGTACAATATATTGTATAGTAAATACCTACCTACTAATAGACATAGTAAGTAATTATTATATGGGTATATAATATGTGTATAATCGATTTGAGACGGTGCCAATGCGTATATTTTAGATGCGTTAGTCGCTGTTTACCATAATATACGAATCTACCTAAATATTAAATCAATCGTGTATAAAGGACGTATTACCTAAGTTTAAGACTGCCAGAAATCTTGCACGAATAGGTACATCATGATAATATACGTTTTATATGCACGTGTGATTACTATAAAATGTCGGTGGGGCAGTAAACTCGGGATAGAGGTGGCGTCGGCAAAGGACTATAGTTTGTCAGATTTCCTCATGAAAGGTCGAAAGCCGCAAAGTTTGCCACCGAGTGCTATTTAATTAAGGGTTAGCCGCCACACACACATACATATATATACAATGGTCGAGCGCGGGAGGGAATAGGGACGGACACAAGGCTAAAGACCGTAATCCACGCACATACACGGTTATCGTGTTTTCGCCTATACTATATATAATACTAGTACGTTTTGTGTGTGTATTACACATTATATAGGTATATATATCGTCCCTATAATAGTACTATACACGAACGCAAACATAAATACACACGCACTGAAAACCACCCCGTCAACACTGACCGCCTATGCGCCGTCATTGTGATTATTATTATTATTATTATTATTATTATTATACGCTGGGCTACCGGTAAACGCTGGATCACGGGAAATTGATTACCTCGACCCTACTTTTGCATGTCCGATGTGTATATAGTTACTCGCACGCAAATATAATATTACAATATATGGCTAATACCTATATTGTATGTACCTACGTTCATGGCTCGTCACATTAATAATATGTAGATAATACGTAGGTTTACTCGTATACTATTTACCACTATGCATATAGGTATGATACTCATTGGTGGAAATCGGGGAGAACTTAGCTCCCTCAAACGTCCGCCAAGCCCCCTCCTTTTTTAATTTTGTAGGATTGAAGCCCCCCCACTCACATTGATGTTAATAATATAAATAATAATAATAGTATAATAAAAAATTTTATTGGATTTCCGCCTATGGGTATACTGTGATTGGGGCTTTGCGTACGATGTGTACCTATATTTATGTAAAATATAATCTTTTCTACAACCAACTGTTCTGTATTTTGGTATCAAGTAGACTGTATAGATAGATATAGTATAGTAAAGATACCTTTACTTGTATAATAACGCGTGAAATACTGCACTGGTGTATATGTGTTTGTATTCGTATTATCTCCGCGATACTAAAATGTATTAATAATATTATGATCTATGATCATAATGATATAGCGACGTAACGTTAACAATGAAAAAATCGGTGAGTTGCATGTACAAAGTGAGATACTGAAAATCTATAATTGTAACTTGTAATTTAAGTTGAAGTGTTAACGTATAATATGTTAATTCAATTCAGCCAATGGCCACAGTCGCCAAAGATTTATTTAATAAATAAATAAATAAGAAATCAACACATTTGAAGGCACCAGTAATAGCATGCGAGACAATAATTTTGGGTGAAATTTCTTTTGACATTTTTTAATTTTCCATTATTGTTGCAGTCGTAGGTATAGGTACGTTATTGCAAATAGTTAATCAATTATGAATAAGGCTCGAATTTTGAAGCAAATGTTTTTATGGCGGGGAGTTTGAATGTATGATAATAATAGATGATGCTTATATATATATATATATATATATATATATACAAATTCGTTTCTTTTCATTTTGATTGTAATAAACTATTGTGGTATCACCCGTATTGGATAATACGCGATGAACCAACTATATGCCTTACCTCCGTACACTCTAAGCTAATGACTATCTCTAAAATAAATTCAGATTAATGCACTGTTAGCTTTTGAGGTACGATGGTATGCGTTTAGTCGATCTTACGTCCGTTCCCTAAATTTGAATGACTATTAGGAGTTAGGACGCCACAACCAGAGCACTCAGTTTGTAATAAACCTCATTGACTATAGGTGTGTGGGTCTGAGCACTGTTCCAATATTCAAAGGTAAGGACAAAGAAGACTTAGAAATAATACTCAACTCGGGTTTTATTGGTCGGAAACACTTTTATTGAATTTTAAAACAAACATAAATTAAACACTTCGCGAATTCAGACCGCTGTAGCCCGTTCTCCCCGACTCACTCAGCGACAACGGGGACTCCCCGTGCCTGCGCGTACGGCGGTGTTATATAGTAAAATATCATTGCTGCCTCAGCACATATCGCTTCGCTGGCCTGACCTATGTCAATAATTTACAATGTAAAATATTCCCACCTATAGGCTATATTACATATATATTAAATAATAAATAGTAACGATTGTCTACAATATACGACACTATATTCTTAATTATTGTGCTATTTCCCCATTAAAATATGTAGGTACTTTTTTGCTAATTTATCAATAATTTTTACGAAAATGATACCAACCTGTAATACATTTCTTTAATTGTATTATATTGGCCAGATTACCTAGGTATACCTATTACAATATTATCGCTAGAAAAATCTGACATTTTCGTGTTTCGTGGTAGAAATTATTTTGTTTGTATTATCAAGGATATATATTATAATTTATAAATAATATATTAATAACGATCAGAATACAGATTACTGCAATTCTATGAAAGTGTCTGTTTTGACTTTTGGAAAAGGAAACATGAATGTTTAGATTATCATATTATATAAACGTATCAATGAATGCATTTTCCAGCTTAAATTAAGTAAATTAATTTTTAACGTATTATTTCGCTACACAATCTGAACCCTAATTATGTATTTATATATTTTGATTAAAAATAATTATTTAAAATTTATATAACAGATAACTATAGTTGTGTGAAAATTCAAAACACATTGAATTTAAAAATATTATTTTAAATTTTTATAACCTACCTACTTATTTTCGTGTATAAAATATTTATCTTTCGTAAGTACCTAATTACCTAAAATCTATATTGATGATAAGTTTGATAACATTATACACACTTAACCAATCTGATCGTCGATTGTTACTTGGTCGAAAACGTTGAATTTACATATTATAACAACAATTGGAAATTCACATATTTAATTGTGTTAGACTGCGAAAGAAAAACATACATTTTGAAAATATAATATGTAAATGTAAATATAGTGAAAAATGAGTCGAGCGGCGGACAGTCAATGAAATTAAATTGATACTAATATATATCACACTACCTATTATGATACCATAATACCATATAGAACATTATATTATTATAACATGCGATATTTATTCGTAATAACTTAGGTAAAACTGTAAAAGACCAAAATACAGCATATTTATATATAAGCTACACAATATAGCCATATCCGATACAATAATAACACTAAATTACCTATAGCATATAATATGTACTATTCAGTAGATACCCATCAACAGTGATATTATGTTACTGTCGTCGCCTTCATTTTCATAAAAAAAAAAAAAATGATAATAATAATAATACAGTTTAAAATGCCTCTATGACATAATATATAATATGTTATATTATTATATAAGCTACCGTGACATAATACGTTCAATGTAATTCGCAACGATCGTTTTTTTTTTTTTTGTTATTTATGTGTCGTAATCCCTTTTAAATCAATATAATAATACCCTTAAGTATAATCAATCACATTAATAATGTTTAAGACTTGGAATATTAGGACGTGTATACATAGTTGTATAACAAATAAAACGAAAAAAGCGCATGCGAGACGCCTCGTTTGAAATATCGCCTTTTTTTTCTTCAAAACCTTTAGGTCCAACCCATTGTCATCGCGGCTATTTGCAAAACAACCCGAATCCATAAGACCCCGCAGACGTGGCGCGCGAAGGGAAACGGCAACGATTCGCAAATCCCTTCATTAAGTCGTCTTGTGTGTCCCCGCACATGGCAGTTTATAATGGTAATATATTATATAATATCCATGGGTGTTGCTACCTCGAGTGACCTTTTTAACATCTCGTAACTCGTAAGTATGCAGTATCCCGGGCAGTGGGCCGACTTCATTGTGTCATCGCGTATTATTGTAGATAGCCGCATGCAATGATTTAGGGTCTTAAGATCTACTGAAAAAAAATAATAAAGGCAAAAAAATATGTACATCGTCCCGACGATTTGTTACTTTATGTATTGCATCGATAGTCATAACATACAATAGGGAAATACTGTTTATGTACGAATTCCACGTGTGACGCAGTAGTAGGTCGACATTACGTATATATGTAATAATGGTCATTGGGTTCTAAATGGACTTTTTCTTTCATTCTGGGTCATATTTTGCGTTATAAATGTGTTATGCTATATATATTTATATATATATATATATATATATATATATTATATCTGAAGTCGTATAATATAATATATACCTTTAGGAGAAGAAAAGAAAAATATTTCCCTGTTGTGCAATTTAATAGGAATGTCGGTAAATCGGAACTAAAACATCGATTTATATTTCATAAACTACGTTAATCCGTTTTAAGATTTATAGTTCTGAGAAAAAAAATGTCTCAATGTTATTATTGTACGAGACATTATGTTTATAATATGTATTATATGACTACCATTAAGTGACAATACCAACGTATATAATACGTCATTTAAACTTAACTCATATACTGCACCGCAGATATACAAACATTAATCTTATCCTCATAATAATATATAATATATAAAATAGAAATACATACAAAAATATAAATATTTACATATTAAATATTTATATAATTGTCCTCCTTTATGAATATAAGATATAAAATAGAGAATATATTTACTAAAAATAAAAATAGAATTTAATAGTATTTAATTTTGATTAAAATTAAGATGTTGTGCATAAAAAAATAAATTGGTACTTGAATAATCCAATTTCAAAATTAAAAACATAATAACAGTATTATATAACTTATAGTATAATAATTTATTGTATAGTATAACACAAGTCATAAATACATAATATAGCCATATAGGTAATATCATAGTGTACTTATAAGACAAATCTAAATTGAAAATATTATTATATTTCATGTGTTATAAATTATAATATTATTATTATTATGCATACCTATACCTAAATATAAGTGTTTGTACCTGTACCTAAATGACTAAAATTAATATAATTTACAGGTAACTTGTATGTTTGAATTGCATAATTTTACCTATTTTTTTTTAAACTTAGAATTAGGTTACTGCTCTAAACATTTTTTCTCGTTATTCATACTGTTATTTATTTACACAATATCAACGATGAGATTATACTATCGAGTCGAAACTCGGTATACCAAAATAGAGATGGTGTGATTTATCACCATAAATTTCGTGAAGGTTATATTCTTTATTTATAGGACCTTAACAATATAATTTGACGAGATTTTAACATTGCAAGGTTTCTGATTAAAAGATAAAAAAAAGTGGTAGGTATTTACTTTTTATCTACCTAGAAAAACAATTACATTGTTCTTTTACATAATATATTTAGGCAATTTCATTTTGGATTAATAATATTACGTAAAAAATAAATTATGGTAAATTTTATAGGTAGGTATTATATTTGGGATTTGAAAATATATGATCTTATCAGTACTTACCATCGTTAAAAAATAATAGTTAGTACACCTAGGTATATATTATAAGAGTAGGTAATGAATATATATAGATAGATATAATGAATAAAATGAAAAAAATGATTTTGTATTAACTGATCATTATTTTTTCCCGGACGATGAAAAACCCCCGGATTGTATCCAATCCGCGTAGGTTGGATTAGATAATAACGACAAATTTGGTATATAATTTTGATAAGTACTATAATTTATATTTAAATTATACACTTACGTACGCATCTCACGGGGTCCGAAATCTACCGCTGTAAGTAGATTGTTCTACCTGCAGATAACAATAGGTATACTGCTGCAGCCATGGCTTAATGACAAGCCAGCAGTGACGTGTAACTCTATAGAGTCCAGGCGTTGCTCAGACAACACCTTTAATATGGGTATTGATAGAAGAAAAATAGGAATTTTTTTAGGTCAGTAAAATGTATTAGCTAGGGGTAGGTCATCTAAAATTATTTGAGGAACACCAATTTTTTTTATGATACACGCCATTGCAAGCCAGTCACATGGGCGGGATTGCTAAATCATTACCTATAATACAATACCATTTACAGTATTAAAAAAAACAATAATATTGCTTCCACGGCGAGTTACACCCAAAACGAGTTGAACAATCGCAATTTTTTTTCCGGGCAACGCCGGGTAATTCAGCTATAGTATTATATAGGTATATTATACCAAACGCTGATGTGTACGCGGCGTGTATATCGTAACAGTATACCTAAATATATAACAATATTGTAATAACAAAAACGGAATGGAAACGGTTTTGGGGTACGTAAAAAAAATGAAAAAATTCGCGTCCGATATATAATATTTACGCTCACGTAAACATTTACAATGCGTACATAATGTAAAATATATACACACGCGGCGGCGGCGTTACAGTTGTGTGACGTGCGTGCGTGTGTGTACGCCCGTGGTCCGTGTGTGTGCGCCCGTGTGTGGACGAGCGTAAAGCGGGTAATGCGGCGATGGTATACGGGTGTGTATGTGTGTTTGTGTGCAACTCGTACACATTATACGCACACACACACATACACGTGTATACAACGTAATGTATTAACGTGCACGCGTGTGTGCGTGTGTTGGTGCGCATTGTATAATAGTCGTAGTCGTCGTCGTTGTCGTCGTCGCCGTCGTCGTTCGCATCATGGCCCGCGTCCGGTGGCGGCGGAGGGGTTGTTGCGCGCGGCGGCCCCGGCGCGCGGCGAGACGGGCACGGGGCGCTCGAGGGGCGACCGGCCGCGCGAGTGCGGCGGGGTGGTACACATTCGGTGTTTGCGATGTGCATTTGACAGTTAATTCTGTGCGTCTGGAAAAGATTAATGATTGTCGTTTGATATATACGTGTGTAGGTAGGCTCACACACGTACACACACGAACACGTATGCATAGGCGCATACACGTACATTGCGCGCTTGGTGTTAAACACAACGGCGGCCCGACGGCGGCAAACACGAACGTTACAAACGGAATAATAAAAAATAAAAATAAATAAATAAATACGAAAAAAAACGAAGGGCCGACGAGAGGAAAAAATAAAGAATAAGAAAATACGGTCGTCGTCGTGAGCGCGTATATTAGAGAGAGCGACGTATAACACGTACGTATGTGCCATGTCCTATATATTATGCATAGTATATATATATATAGGTGCTATAAAGTGTTTGTGTGTCGCGAGCGCTCGCACAAGTCCAAATTATATTATTTAAGTCTATAAAACACTAATACACTACCTACACTCACACACACACACACACACACACACACACACACACACACACACACACACATATGCAATTATAATGCATAATGTATTAACCTAACCTATACTACGACTGTCCACTATATAGCTAATCTAAGATAGTGAATAGTGATGGACGGAAAGACGACGTCAGGTCGACCTCCACCGGCACAATTTTTAATTTTATAATGTAGTAACGATAAAAACACGCGAGCAGCGGTCGCGGACAAAACAAAAAATAAAATAAAAAGTGTTTCTCCGTTAATTAATGTTGTTACCAACGCACGTCTTCGTCGGGTCGTAATACACCGCAGACAAACGTAAATATTATGTAGGTACCTATACTCGTATACGACTGTACGACCAAGTATATAATATATAAATATATAATATATAGTAGATATATACTTACGTAGTATATGCCTACCTCCTTAGCAATGGCACAAATTATATGTGTAAATACCTAGGTACTTACGTCTAAGGTATATGTAGTGATGTAAATTTTCATTAAAATTTTGAAAATTTTATAATGTATCATATTAATTACTTATCAAATAAATCTTTTGATATTATATAGTTGTAGTATATTTAACCTTCATAATTATATTTTAAAATATGTACTTTTATTACCATTTACCCATTTTAATATAATGTTGGTATTATTCTACTGAACATAATATTATAGTAAATTCAAAATACAAATCATTAAGTATATATAATATATACCTATATTTAACTCGGTAATAAATGTGCATTTTTATCTTTTATTAAAAATGTTATATTTTTACTTCAGTATTAATTATGAGTGTATAATCGTTTTGTTACAATTATTGATTTTTCAATTTTTAACGGAGGTAATTTAGTGTGACTTTCTCAATTTTACCCAAATTATATTATTTTTTTATTATAAGTATTTGTTTGACTCTGACGTCATACTTGTTACAATGTAAATAAAAATGATAATTTTTATAAAGTATTTAAATATATTTAAACTTAAAAATTAATTAATTTAAGAAAAGTACAAAAAAAAACAAATTTTTAAAATTTTTAAGCTTAGATCTCTAGGTATATCGTATATAATATTATAGTACGTATCTGATGTGTGATATTATACCTAATAAATAATAATAAATTATTATTTATGTTGTATACAATTATAGATGGACCTCTGTATGTTTATTATATTATATTTTAGTTTACCAAAAGGGCAACATGTTATATAATAAATAATAAATATAACTATATTTTAACATTAATTATAATATAATAATAACTAACAAGTATAGTAATATAGGTACTAATATCTACGAGCACGCGATGTCATAAATGGCGTATCCAATGGGTATGACCTAAAATTTGAATATTAATTATTTGAGCCACGCGATGATACATTCGAGAAACATTAATTTACCTATAAAGTACCTATGATACTATGTATTCTGCCAAACTGAAAACACACGTGTTTACAAGACCTCCAGTACCTTCAGTACCCCACAGTTAAAAACCACCCAATGACATAGACCTTATACTTAAGTATAAGGTCTATGCCCAATGACCTAATAAGTTGCCGCGGGTTAAATAATAATAATAATAAAAAAAAAAATAGTATACATATATTGTATATTATATTATGCATACCATGCTATTAGATATGAACAATTATAGTTACCAATCATAAATACATAATACAATTATTTTAAAAATAAAAGATTATAATACTAGATTATAGTAGGGTTGACGGTATTGAAATTTGAAACCGGTATTGCGGTATTAGATTCGGTACCGGTATGAAACGGTATACCGCAATACCGGTATATACCAAAAACCGTAATACCAGAAAACCGTAATACCGAAAACCCGTAATACCGAAAAACCGTGGTACTGGAAAACTTAAAAACAATGAAATGATATTCTGAGGGTGTAAACAATTTTTAAAAAAACATTATATTACGGTATGTTTTCCGGTATACACCGGTATTACGGTGTTCCGGTATATGCACCGGTATTACGGTTTTCCGGTATTACGGTATGTACCGGTATTACGGTATACCGTTGGAGCGGTATTTGTGCTGGAATACCGAAAAAACCGTCAACCCTAGATTATAGTATTATAACTTTTTGAGCTGTTTACGGACATTGTCAGTTTAAAATTTTTTTAGTTTTTTTTTTCTATAAATATCAATAAAATTGTATTTGTTGTGTAAAAAAAGCGTAAAAATGTAATACAATGTTCCAGATATATTGTTAACTATAGCAGTAGAAAAATATTAAAATTACATAAATGCATTTTTTTTCTTTTATAAGCATTTAAAGTTCGAATTTGACAAAATTTATCAAATTTAAAATGTAATAAATATTTTGTAGTTAAAAATTTATAAAATATTCGACATTTATAGCTAAGGATTGAAAATTTAAAACAAGATTCCACGTAAATAGGTAATTTATAAATTACTTTAGTCATCTTTATATCATTATAGTAGGCTGACTAACCGTTGTTGCTCAGAATCGTTTTTCTTATACAATGATATTATATTATTGAATTTAAATTTAACACCATCCATTACAGAGACCCACTTGTAACCTGCTTTACAACAGAGCGACATCCATTTACACACCTTTTTTTTTATTTTTATTCGTTTCTATGGGGATAAATAAATCGTTAGAAGTTAAATCCCATTTTTAGCGGTTTTTTGTAATTTGTCGGTGGTTTTTCCTGTGGCATTAAATAACTATTGAGAAAATCGTAAAATTACCTATTTAGAGTACCATCTTGATCCAATTTTCTAAAAGATAAAATACTATGTGTTAAAATCTAAGCACTCCTTCTGGTAGCAATTTTGTATACAGGATAAAAAAATAATAATAAAAAAAAATAAACACTATTATTGTAAAACTACTAGAGCCCTTCGTTTCTTTCAATTACCTACATTCTTCAAAGAACAATTGAAAGATGGTTTATCAGAGTGTTCAAAACCTTTACTTGAATTTACAACTACGAATTTTGAATGGTCAAGATGGGACTGAAGCAACTAGTAGACGTTTAAATTTCAAAATCCTGGTTTGCGGTCTTTTCGGTGGAAATTAGAAGCTGGGTGAGATGTATTTTACAACTAACTTAGAGCAAGTATAGGAGTCCTCCTATAAATTAATTTTCATTTTTATATATTTTATTTACATTTTTACGTTTTAGCTCTGAGGTAAAGACATCCCCAGACCCTCCCTTGTTAGGTGGGAGTGAGTACCGATTTTGGAGACAATGTTGTTATATTAAAAGTCACAACAGCTGTAGGTCGGTCAAAACTCAAAAGTCAGAGGAGGTGATAAGGATGGTGGATTGGTGATAAAGATTTGTGATAAAGCTAGGCCTTTTGGCGGTCTCTTTCGAAGACATTTGAAATTTGCGTTTTCGTGTTTAGAAATCTCTCAGGCCCGCCTTGTACTTTTTTGAAAGTTAAAATTCCCCCATTTATCGTATTATTTTTTATTTTTTATTATAAAACAAATAATGCATCTATATAATGTACTTGTCGAATTATATTATCATACAATTTCCCAATTCGTATTTTATCGTTAAATGCTTCCAACTTCGAATATGTACACTGCACCGCAGTTGTCGATACTTTTAATAGGTACTCAAAATATAAATTTGTTTTTTAGGCTTTCAGTGTTTATTTTCTGGAACTTATTCAGAAAACTTTGATGAACTTGTTGAATTTTACCTCGATACTGATAAGCTAACAGTTAAAAGCTTAAAGCTGAACTATATGGTATACCAAACTTAATAAGCATATGTAAAATATCCAAAAAATTGTTTAGAAGCGTTGAGACAGTGTGATAAAGAAATATTTCCCAATATACATTTTCTATTAAAAATTCTATGCACTTTATCTGTTTCAACATCCACCCCCGAGAGAACTTTTTCTTGTCTCAAAAGATTGAAATCTTATCTACGAAACACAATGACTGAGGTATTTTCTGGATATTAAAATAAAAATTTATATAAATTTTTTTGGTTTTAGACTCGACTTAATGGCTTAGCTATGTTAGCTGTTCATAAGGAAATCCCATTAACAGCAGAAGAAGTTTTAAATAAATTGAGCAGAAAATCAAGAAAATTAGAATTTGTTCTTTGATTTTTGAATGTATATTGTTATTAGTATAATAGTTTCTATATTAGCAATATAATATTTAAATCTATAAATAATTGAATTTGTTGTTGATTAAAAAACAAAAAAAAAAAATGGTCGTTAGGTAAAAGACTAACTTCTTCAATTTTACTTGGACCGGGGGGGGTCCACCACACATACATTTTCTGAGCACGCCCCTGTTATAGACATATAAATAGTATAGGAATATACTAATATATACCATATACATGCATAATATAGCATTATAATATATTGTTCTGCATAAAATATATAACTACATAAATATTATTATTACTATTTTTTTTTTTAAAGTATACTTAAGCCCGGTGACTGTGGCCATTAGCTGTTGTATTGGGGATTATGAATTGTGGGTGGTAATGTTAGTTTAGGTTAGGCTGGTACGGCTGGTAAGCTGGTAAGGCTGGTACGATAAGGTGTTGTTACGAACTTACGGTAGGTAAGCAAACACGTGTATGCGTGGCAAGTTTTTATTTCTATGAACCCGGTTGGTCACCCATCCTGGAACTAGTAGCAGCGGGCGTTACTTACTCTCAGTAGCGTTGCGTGACTAGTAGCAGCCAACGCGCAACGCCAAGCCACCATATGGGTTTTTTTTTTTTTTTTATTAGAAATAAAGCCGCAAAAACATAGGTTATTGGCTACAAGTATGAAACATTAGTAAAAATATATACATAGCGTAATAAAAATGTTATGAAATTAGGAAATTTAAATATATCTATATTAAATTGGTTGATACCGCTTAGTTAATTTTAAATAATTAATTATTTTTTTTGTGTTGATCAGCAGAGGGCTTAGCGCCTCTTTCAGGTTGTCTTCTATGTTGAGGTTGGATCTGATGTCGGTGAATTTACAGCAGTGCCATATTAGATGTTCGACCGTGATGGTTTTACCGCAAGTTTGGCATTGATCAGGATTAGATCTGTTCATGAGATGTTTATGAGTCACCCATGTGTGACCTATCCGTAGTCTGTTGAGAATTACTTTCTGTCGTCTTGGTAATGAGATATATGTGGCCAAGGTGAGACTGTGGGTTTTATTTTATTGAGCTTGGTGTGGAGTGATGACCACAAGATCTGCCATTGAGTTAAAATCTGGTCGTCAATGAAGGTTTTTAGATCCTGGAGAGTATAGGTGTGAATTTGTTGAGAAAGATGGGAGGAAATGGCCACTTTGGCATACGTATCAGCCAATTCATTTCCCTGGATTACGACGAGGCTAGGTACCCAGCAGAGAATGATGGTCTGTGCCATAGGCGTGACTAGACTTCATCCGCAGGGGCAGCCTAACTAATGACCGGCGCCACCTAACCTAACCCAAATATGCCCCATTACCCCCTGGTCCTAATAATTGGGGGGGGTTAGTCCCACCAATTTAACATTTATATAGTTTAAAGTAATATACAAGTTATTAAAATCTATTTACAATTAATAATATACAGTATTCTGTATTTTCAGTACCTACCTTTAAATTTGACTCCAAAAATATTAATATTTATATTATTCATCTATATACAAACCTTTTCATTCTATAAAATTAATAATATTGTAACTTGTTGACTCAAAAAGGTAAAATATAAAATACCTATCTAATAAAATAAACACTTATACTATTACCATGCATGAAGCAGGGTCATCAGGATCATCTTCGTTTTCATTATTATCAACATTAATTTTGTTTTCATCATTTAATTTTAAGAAGACTTTTATATTTTGACAAGATTTAGCAATTTGAACCGATTTAACTTTTTTGCGATCTCGTTTTTCAGTGGCTCCTCCTTTTTTTCTTTTAAAAATATCCATTCTCTCAATATCCAGTCTCAAATATATTTGATCAATCCATATATGTTGTTGTGA
>NC_042494.1:142892563-142902231 GCF_005508785.2 Acyrthosiphon pisum
GTCCGTGTGTTTGAGAATTGTGACTCGTGAGTTGATTAAAAATAATACAACAGTCAACAATAATATATATATATGTCAACATCCAATAATAGATGCGATTATGCGAAACGTACCGTCGTCTGTATTCAGTCTATAGACTAGGGTATTCCGAAAACTGGTGGGGTCGTCACCACCACTCCGTGCTCGCATACTGTAATTATTTGTTTTTAATAGTTATAAAAATAATTCATATTTCTCAAAAATTGTACCAGTTGGCAGTTTCCCGCATAATATTATTATCGCGGGATTTGTGATAGAATCATAAATAAATTTGAAAATGCAATACAATATTATTATTAGAACTAAATAAACAATGCATGACATTTTTTTTTTCTAAATAAAAGTTGTAAACCACTTAGATTTAAAACTTGGTTGACCGGTGCCTTTCGAAAATTGCAGGGGCAGCCCAGGCACCTTATAGGCACCTACCGTAGACACGCTTATGGCCTGTGCATTGATTTTGAGGAGGTGTATCTGATTGTGAATTTTTCTAGATATAGTGTTGGGTTGGTGTATATTTAGAATACCGGTTAAGGTGCTAAGAGAGTTGCTAAAGATTATGGCTTTATTTATTTTATTTTCATGTATGATATCGAGAGCTTGGGAGATCGCAGTGGCTTCGGCAGTGAAGACTGAACAGAAATCTGGTAGCTTGAACATTCGTTTTGTTTCGTTGTATACCACTGCGGCTCCCACGCCTAAGTTTGTTTTAGAACCGTCGGTGAAAAACTTAGTATGTTCTTGATGGTTGTCCGAGAATGAGTGGAATTCATTCCTGTATACGCTGGGCAGAGTATCAGCTTTGGGGAGTAGGGATAATGTGGTGTTTATATTGATATCCATGATCCATGGAGGAATATAAGGGTATTCATGTCTGATAATTCCAGAAAGATCAATCTTTGTGTTTTGTAGGAGGTTTCTAATATCTTGATGAGAAGGGAGGTTGTTTTGTGAACGCCTAGTGGTTAGAAGCATAGCGTTCTTTTTCCTTATTAGACAGATGGGAGGAGTTTGAGTAATGTTAAGTAGGCTGGGGATTGGAGATGAACGGAATGCTCCGGAAACTAACCTTAGGCCGGAGTTATGTATTGTTTCGATCATTTTTAAGTTCGAAGGTTTCGCATTGATGAAAAAGGAAGGATGCATATTCCAATTTAGACAGTATGGTGGATTTGTATATCATTTTGAGTGAAGACGAATTTGCGCCCCAAGAAGTGTGGGCCAACATCTTGAGAATGTTAATTCTTGTTAATGTTGCTTTTCTAAGTTCTTTCAGGTGGGCGCACCAATTATTTCTTGTGTCGAATATAATTCCTAGGATTTTTAGAAGTCTTGTGTTGAGTATTGGGGCATTGTTTATTTTTATGTCTATTGTCTGATATTTTTTTTGGTGGGAGAAAAGGATGCTCTGAGATTTTGAAGCAGAGAAACGGTAACCGGATTTAGCTGACCATTTTTTTAGTGATGAGAGTGAGTCTTGTAATATGGATTGTATATTCTGGGCGTTTTTCCCGCAGCACCACCATATGGTTTAATATATATTAAATATTATAATCAACCATAAAATCAGTGGCGGTTTTCTCGGGGAGGCAAGGGAGGCAGTGCCTCCCTTGAAAATAAGAGAAAATACATGGTTAATATTATTTAAATTATAAAATGTTGTGTGTTTATATTTTTAAACATAGACACTATTATAAAAGGGAAATAAATAAAATATATATTTAAATTATGTATTGAAGGGACTATATGATGGCCGTGATGCCCATAAGTAAGAGACTGGCCAGTTCCCGTGCGCAACAGGCGAATATAATTTTAATTTTGTACTGATATACTGTATTACTACATAGTACGGCTGCCTCTCCATGCGTCTCGTATCGGCGGCGGCTACCAACTTTCTCAGGAGGCAACTGCCGCCGCCGTTATCGATGCGTTACATGTGTACACAAATATACACACACAGACGCACATAAAATATGTGAAAAGCGCATGCGCGTTTCTCTGTGGAGACTGCACATAACCGTAGCCTCCGTTGGCAAACGTCACAGGCTGTGACTTGCAGTGCCTCAGTGGCTGACTATTAATCATTATAGATTATACACTTAATTGCACGTTATAACTAATACGTTATTATCAATAGCAATGGTATAATAGCAATAATATATTATATTTATTATTCATACTATATTACTATGATTTAAATTGTATTATTTTATTTTCTGTGTGATAGATTCTGTGAGTGTGAGTGCGAATTACATAGTTAATAATTTCTAGTCAGGTATTTTAATTATAAGAAATAATGAAAATGAAAATCTTCTGACAGATTTTTAAAGAAAAAATATGGTTTTTAAACAAAATAAATGAGTTTTGATAATTGGGGGATTTGCGCTAACATGTCTAGATGAGTACAATATCGTTGCCTCCTCTACTTACCGCTACTGCATAAAATATATATCTACCTATTAACTATTTTAGATTCTGAGCAGTGATGATGAATGAATGAATTTTACAATGATGTGTGTTATTATTTTATTTTTTTGTCTGTGTACACGATAAGTATAGTCGAAATAATGCTTCGATTTTCAACTTTTGTATCTTTTTCGGCGGTAAAGTGATTCTAGTTGGTGCATTGGGGAGGTCAACATTTAAAGTTCGTAAGTGTATAATTTAACTCTAAAGTATCAAAGTTATACAATCAATTTATACAAATTCCTAACCTAACCTAATTGTACCTACAACCTACTATAATCTGATTAACAAAAAAAAACTAAACATTCGTGTTTATAGATAATGAAAAATAAATAAAGTAAAAAAAACAATGTTAAAACAATGCAATTAATAATTATAATAATAATTATTATAATCTATAGCAATCATTTATAAATAAAATTTCCAAAAAAAAAAAAAATTATGAAAAAATTTGTCTACCGAAACCGTGGTTCGAACTCGAGACCACTGTTTAAATCCCTTGTTTGAAAAATTCCCCGCGTTGGACCTCTTATTAATTGATCTTTTTCGCGACAAAATGTAGCTCATCTCCTCCCCCGAGATTTAATCTATCTCTGTACCAAATTTCATAGCAATCGGATGAATGGTTCGGTTTAGGAATGCATAAAGGACATAGGTGCAAACATTGTTTGTCTTTGATGACTTTTATATATTATATAGATTAATTGTTAGCCACACCTATATTATTATTATATTCAAATTTAAAATAACTATCAAAATGAGCAAATTTGAAAATATTCTTAAGACTGGAATCTAACCTATTTTTTACAGATATGTTTTTAATGTATGTGAGTATAATCAACTGTCTTCGAATTGGCCACATACTCACATCACGCGATGGACCCGCATCTACCAGGCCAAAAAATATTCATCTCTATGCCCAGTTTGCGATACACTCATCGCAGAAAACACAAACTTATCCAATGCCAAAAGTAAACCAAAGTATGACACAAACACCAATTTCCGGAAACTCCATAAGAAATCCTGGCACCTTCAACAAATGCATTCAATACTTTAATAAAATATATAAATAAACTGAATTCAACCAACTTATTATTAATAGGTATTTGGCTTTTAATAAAATATAAATTGAATTTGAACTTTGAATATTTATGACTTTTTAAACCTTTTTTTCTGGGGGGGGGGTCTAGACCCGGACCTCCCCCCTCCCACCGTAAATACGCCTCTGATTGATTGTATAACTTTGATACTTTAGAGTTAAATTATACACTTACATATGCACCACGTGGGGTTCCACCTGCGGTAGATCGCCTACCTGATAATATATACTGCTCGCATAATCACAAGCGAATCTCACAGATAACGCTGGGATACCTATAAATATAAAAATATAATATTATTTACATTTAAAAATACATTGCTTCCACAGCGTGTTACACCCAAAAAGAGTTGAATAATCACAAAAACCTACCAATAGCAAAGCATTGCCGTGTTAGAAATATTAATATTAATAATTTATATTTATTTTTACGTCAAGTGTTACTGCCGGGTAGCAGCTACTCCTCTCGCACTTTCAAAGTCAACTGTATAATCCAGCTCGTATGCTTATTACTATGCTTACTATTACAGATTGTATTTATTCAAATACCTAAATGTCAAAAAAAAAAAATTATTAATAGGTATCTATTCGAAAAAATGAGTATGTTGATTGTTGATTTGCGTTTCCATAGAAATAATAAGAATTTCCATAGAAATAAACAAAGAGTTACACAAAATTGGTTAGGAACAACGATTAGAAAAAAAAAATTGTAACCAGCCCAAATACATAATATTATTATTTATTATGTGTGTTGAAAAATAAAACACACACTGCAGCACATCATTGTAAAATATAACAGCTTAAAATTATACATAAATTGTAGATCGGTAACAACATTTCCCGCCAAATAAATATAAATAAATTGATACCAAGGCACCAAAGAGGTAAAAATCGAGGACATAGGTATTAGTTTGATATACTGGTATTCGATAGGTATAAATTATATTTAAACTTCAGTAAAAGTTGTAACTATAATTTATAAACTTTGATGAATCGGAACATAAAAGTTGTAAATCATTTTCATTTAAACATTTTGATAATAACCACGTCCACTTAAGTTTTTATTGTGCGTTAGAATGTTAAATTATTAATACGATAAGACGTGACACCAACAATAGGTATAATAATTATTTAAATTTTTATAAATTTTCAGAATTTCGGGCCTTGAAATTATGCTAATTTCAGGGGGTCTGGGTATGCAGAACAAAATATTTTTGAGTCCTCACTAAAACACCATCGGGTGCATGTGCAATCCTGAATTTCCGCTTACTGTTGCGAACAATAAAGATCGTCGTAATGTTGTATGATCATAATAACGATAATATTTATTTTCCAAATGGTAGTACCTACTTATGGCGCTCTCTAGTACTGAATTGCATGACGAGTTCAGTTGTATAACTATAGCACAGATGTCGTTGGGACGTTGGGATGCCGACCGATTTTCATAAAAAAAGTATCATTCTACCTACCTATATTAATTTCCATACCTATTCTCCTCATCGAATATTGATAGGTACCTATTATAAATTATAGTCCGTACCTATTGCACCTATATTATAGACACACAGTACCTACCGGCTACCAACTACCTGTTACTATATTTGGTTATCGGACATACAATCGAAGTAGGTACATCGTAATTAGGTACTATAATATTGTCCAGATCTTTAAAATAGGTAATCTACTAAGTATATTTTAAACTTTCCACCTCCATTTCGAAGAAGTGGAAACGAAGCCCTCAGTTCAAACTCAAAAGAAAAACCGTCATACGCCGAAATCGCAGCAAAGAAAACACCACCCGATCAATCTCTACACATCATCACCAAATTTCTCGACGAACTAAAATCTATACTTAACCCCCTTCTTGCTGTTTTAACATCTCTAATAAACAAATTAACACTCCCTGTAACGCCTACCCCATAACACTCACACACACACACACCACATATTCCACACATCAATAACACGAATACACAATATATAAAAAAAATTATATTATGTATAAAATTCTAAATTAAACTGTCATTGTTATCGTTTTCTTTTTATAACTAACTTGTTGTAACATGTTATATATTGATACATTTTAATTTATAATAAATAAAAATATTTTAAACTTTTTAATATTAATTTTTAATTGAATAACAGAATAATTATATTTTACTCTATGTACATTGTACGTAGTTACATTATTATTTTATTAATACAAATACCTTCAAGACATATTTGAAGATTTCCTCAACTAATTTAAAGTAAAATGTTTTATCACCAAGTTTTTAAAATGGTAGGTTATACCTACTTATACATATCTAATACCTATAATTTTAATTTTGACTGAATAGGTGTTAGAGTTCTGAGTTGTCTACGATGGAATAGCGAATATAAATATATTATATAATTCAATACGAAACTCGACAACAAAATATAAATACCTGCACTTTACAGAACATTAAACAAATAAAATTTACAAACTGTCATTTGGCTTGTGAAGTTTATGAGTCTATATATTGCGGTGATATCCCGCTGCAGGCATTGGCGTTGATAATATCTATGTGCGTGTCGCGTGCAGCATTTTACTGTGAAATGAGTATTATTATTATTATTATTATTATTACTATTATTATTATTATTATTATTATCATCGATTTATTTTGAATTGATATTTTGTAAGTTCGAAGATTTATTTATCTTGAAGGGGGTTATGACTTATGAGTTTTTTTTGGGGGGGGGGAGGGTGGCTAAGATCCGCTGCAATATATTTTGCATTTTAATAATATAATGTATATAATTATTATAATACACTTATGATGTATAGGTCGATCGTGGTACATCGGTGGTACACGCACGGCCACGCCGACCTGACAGCTGCACCGGAAAATAACACCGCGACGACGGTCTGACGGTGACTTGTACCTATAGGCCACCTACGCTTGCGTGCGTGAACTTCGGCACGCGCGGTGAAATAGCCGAGCAGTCGTATCTATTCTTGTAATCATTTATATTTTACAATGCACGGGCACTCATGCGTTTATTGGATATCATTCTTATAATATACAGGGTGATTATTTTATTAGTACCTACCTATATTCTAGCTGTGTCCTGTACACTAAAAACTAAACACTTGTAGTGTTGAAAAGTATTAACGTTTTTTGGAAATATTTACTACACAGTTAATTATGCAGGTTAGTGGGTAGGTTCGGGTCATTAAAATACAATTTTTTTTTTATCGTTACCGTTTTATGCTTTAAATGTTTTTAACAGAAACCTCGCTTGAAGTTGATTACCCGAGCATTTTTTTTATTAGAAAAAGAAGTGTCTTCAGACACAAAAATAAAAATAATATAGGTACACATCATTGTAAAATCAATACATTCTTCAATTCTCTCAGAGTATAATACATATATTATTTTCATAAACATTAATTTTTAATTACTATTCAAACTATGTAAATATAATATTTCAAAATATTTTAACATTTTCAGAGAAAATTAGCGTTAACCTTTAAAGGAATCTTTCTGTTATCTTTCTTAAAACACATCAATTACAAAATCATAAATTCATAGAATTCATAATAATATTATACATAATATATTTAGCCAATTCACATTTCTGCCAAAACAAAAAGTTCAATAATAATTAATATTATATACTTTATGTCTTCATGTTATACCTACTTATAGAAAATTATTAAATATAGATATATATACCTAAGTTGTATAAAAAAATATATGAATAAATAATAATAATTATAATTGTATAAAATTGTTGTCAATAATTATTAAATATCATTATTATTTGAACCAAATAATATATTAAAATTTTTTTTTTTATTTTACACAATAATAATATATACAATCTGTACATATATGCACTATTAGCATATTTGATAAGGGATAAGGATTTGTACAATAATACATGAAATACGTGATAAGAAGCCACCCACTAATGGCACTTGACCATATTAAATAATAAAATAAATAATGAGATGCCATATATGCCATGGATAATTTGTTTAATAATAAAAATAAATAAATAAATAAAATAATAAATATTATTTGTAAAACTATTGCAAATATAATTTTTTAAATTATTAAAAGTTGCATACAATTTGTAAAATATATAAAAATATTTAAAATATAATAATAATAATTATAATAATATATAAAATTATTGACAAATTTAAAATTATACTTTTACCTAATAATTTTCAAAATATTTGAAATAATTTTACAAAAGTGATGTATTAGTTGATTTTTTTATATATTATACACATTACTATTACTTATATATTTTATTTAATAATAATAATAATTTATTTATATAGCTATTGTTTTAAACATCTTAGGTATTTATTTTTATACATTATAGCAAGTCATTATACAAGTATAGCATAAAGACCTAAGGTATATAATATTAATTATTATTGAACATTTTATTTTAGCCGAAAGGGGAAGGATACGTTGTTGGTTAAAAACGGCGATATAACGTCTGTATAAGCCATAAAGCAATCGAATTTAATGTGAATGACGTCATCAGTGGTGTTGTCTAAAGTCAATAAAAATCCAATTTAAAACAAGTCGTTTAAATTATAAATTTATTATAAAGGCACCATAAAGATTCAAAGCGGATTTTTTATAGACAAGTATCATTGAATTAAGGGGATTCCACACTATCGTTGTTTGAAGAAAATAGACCTAAGTACTGACTTGAGTTTTACTTCAATGATAATTTTGAAAACTTATTTGAATTTAATATGTAATCTGAGATTTTTTAGAATAATTAGGCAATTAAAATTGTGGCTCAAATAATTCAAGGGTCCAAAACTCCAAAGTTGACTTAGACTATAATGATATGTTCACATATCATTATAACAAATAACACATTACAATCAACCATACTTCCCATTAAATCCAATGAACAATATGTCACAAATAAATTACTCACCATATAATTATAGGGACTAAAATATTCAAAAAAAGCAATGCTCAATTTGCTCAAAAACTAATCACTCAGAAAAAAAAATGCTTTTTTAGAAATAAACCACGCCCATCGGTATGTCAAATTTGTAATAAATTCGGGCATACCGCGAATAATTGTGATTTATACATCAATAAGTCAAAAAACTAAATGCAAGGTTAAACACGGCTAATAATTGTTCACCTTTTATTACAGCATCTTCGAATCAATACATAAATAAAATTAACTGTGCACCCGATGCCATTTACATAGAAGCAGAATTTAATAATATCACTTTACCAATAACAGTTGACACGGGGGCAAACATATGTTGTATTAGACAAGAATTACTACCTTTAGAATATAGAATAACGCCAAGCATTATACAGCTATCAGGACCAGATAATAAACCACTATGCGTGGCAGGTATAACAAAAATCAAAATTAAAATTAATAACTACATTTTCGATGTAGACACCTACGTCGTCAAAAATCTATCTAACGCAATAATACTCGGGAATAATTTTTTGATAAAAAACAATGCTTTAATCGATTTTAAAGACAATAACATTATTTTAAGTAATAATATAAATATCCAATTAAAAATAAACAATACGAACGCGGTAAATAGTATAAATAATAAAAATGGGAGAATCTGGTCTTCCTGGTGCCATGGGTTTAATTGGTCCAAAAGTTGATTGTTTCATTTAAATAAGAGTATGCGATTGTTTCTAAAACTTATCTTTTTGGTTGATGTTGGATAAAGTATAATATATATAAATACCTACTCTTATAGATTGAGTCCATTGTAACATTGAAATACTTTAATAAACAATAACATAGTATATTATACTACTATAAACTAATATTAAATTAAAAAAGCAGGTAAGTGGATGTCGCTCTGCTGTACAGTAGATTACAAGTGGGTCATTGTATAATGGTTATATTAGATTTGAATTCAATGATAATATCATTGTATAAGAAAAACGATTCTGAGCGAAGACTGTTGTCAGTCTGGATATTTTATATTTTCTTATTATTTATTTTATCATGTAAGTTGAATTAATAGTTAAAATATTATAATTTTTTATTCGTTTCTATGGTGATAAAC
>NC_042494.1:142917274-142918170 GCF_005508785.2 Acyrthosiphon pisum
ACAAACACCAATTTCTGGAACTCCATAAGAAATCCTGGCACTCTTCAACAAATGCATTCAATACTTTAATAAAATATATAAATAAAATATATAAATAAACTGAATTCAACCAACTTATTATTAATAGGTATAATGAAAATAAATTAATTGGAGTAAGAAGAAGTCCAACCAGGAGAAATTCTCAAACAGGGATCAAACATGGGTCTCGAGTTCGAACTACGGTTTCAGTGGACAAATTTTTTGTATTGTTTTTTTTGGGAACTTTTGTTTATAAATGATTGCTATTGGTTTGAATAATAAAAAATAATAATAATAAAAATTATTAAATTACATTGTTTTTTTCTTATTTTTTCTTATTTTTCTTCTTTATCCATAGTTATTTTATTTATTTATAATAATGAAACGGACTAAGTCCTTAAACAAATGGTTTAAATTACAGCAGTAAGAGATTACAATTAATGATAAAATTGGCACAGTATGCAATGGGAAATATACAAAAATTAATAGGAATAATAATTACAAAACCAATAGTCTAAGAAACAATATAATAAAATAGAGACAAGAGTAAGACAATACGAAATAAACTTAACTAGTTAAAATTAAAAGTATAACTATTCCCAGAAATCATTAATAAAATATAATATTATAAAAAAACACATACGAGTTATGATTTAATAATTATATAATGTATATTGGGTATATTATATTTCATTTTAATTATTAATAAAAATGTCAAATGAATAGTTTTTTTATAATAAAAAAGGTAGACGTCTTTTTTTTTTCGTAAGTTCTTCAATAACTTCTTCAGGTTTTATTGAGTAGTTTTTATTTATTGATAATATCGCGCCAAACCGTTCAATCTTCCCTATAAACAAAGTATTTAATTTATTGTAAAT
>NC_042494.1:142920592-142921548 GCF_005508785.2 Acyrthosiphon pisum
TAATACGTGATTTATACTGAGTACCTAGAGCAAAGCATGTTTACAACTTCCCCTATTATTTCATGTTATTCTATATATTCAAATGTTTGGAATATTAAAGTACATACCTACAAATATAAGGTCCATATTTTCAACAATTTATATTTTTTTACACCATGTAAGTGGTATAGACTTATAGGTGGTACTAATTTCTTTTTTATAATATTAAGAACCAACTTTTTTTTTGTGTGTGTTGATTTATTACAAAGTGTGTTTATTTATTTTGTGTTTGAAGAAACTTTTTCTTGTAGAAAATTGATCTGATAATCGACTTTGAGAGAGGTATCTAGTAGCAAATTGGATCTAGTTAGTAGATAGTACTTTTGGGAGGTCGAAATTGAAAGCTATTTGTACTTTTTTAAACAATCAGGGGAAAAATACAAACATTTGTTAAAAGTTAAATATTGTTTTTAAAACAATTGCTTGGTAACTTGCTTATAGTTACTTAAAAATTATACTGTCTTCGCTCAGAGTAATTTTTTTTTATCATATACGATGATTTATCATTGAATTAAAATGCATGTAACACGTCACTCTATGCAATATGCATCCATTACAGTTGGCCGAGGTACACTCGATTGGTACCTACTCTATATCAAAGCGGTTTCCCAATTGTTTATTTTCAGGTTTAAAATCTTTTAAGAATTAAGTATATTTTAAAATTTCCACCTCCATTTCGAAGAAGTGGAAACGAAGCCCTTAGTTCAAACTCAAAAGAAAAACCGTCATACGCCGAAATCGCAGCAAAGAAAACACCACCCGATCAATCTCTACACATCATCACCAAATTTCTCGACGAACTAAAATCTATACTTAACCCCCTTCTTGCTGTTATAACATCCCTAATAAACAAATTAACACTCCCTGTAACTCCTACCCCATAACACTCACACACACGCACCACATATTCCACACAT
>NC_042494.1:142921648-142928820 GCF_005508785.2 Acyrthosiphon pisum
GGGCATACTGATGCGCGGCGGCGGCGGTGACGACGGCCGTCGGGGCCGGTGCGCGCCGCAATTGCCGCCGTCACCGGGTGGAGGGGAAAACGACGCCGGAAGGCACGCCCCGCACGTGACCGGCTGTCGACCAATCGCCGGGCGCCGCCATATCGCCTACCATGTTTGCCGAGGCCGCCAACGACGTCGCGCGCGCCGCCGTCCACCGCGCGACGATCGCGTCGATTTTTCTCGGCGTCAATGAATCGCGATGCATATTAATAATACGATACAAACACAGTGCAGTAATAATAACATTAAAAAGCTGTATACGAATTTTATGTTAATTATATTATATGCGTTAGGTACAGAGACGATAATAAGTTTTTGGCTGTAAGTTCCTTACATCTTGACCACATTTTGTTGCCGAATTAAACATTGTATGTAGCTATATATTAGATAGGTATACACATTAGGTAGCTACTTATATTATACGTGACTGTGTATATATATATATAGGTTACAGGTAATAATTAGGTAAATAAATATTTAAATATAACACAATTTTATATGGAGCCCGCCTTCGAATATTGTACAGTGAGAATTTACGCGGACCCCAGAGACTTGGGAAAACGCACCAAATTGATATTTATGTATAGGGAAATAATATATTGTGTATATAATAACGAGTGCATATATAGTGGTATAGGTAATATAAAAATATTAGGTATACTGTTGATAAAAAAAATGTTCGATGATATTTTGATATATATATGTTATAGGTGCTGTAGGTACCTATAAGCTTTAGCTGAGTTTAAGTAATATTCTTTATATTATAGTATATTTATTTATAGGCAACAAAAACAGAATATATGCAGGGCTTGCTACTATATAGCGCATATAGTATATAATATATATAACAAGATATGTCAATACACTCGCTGTGAATAAGTAGACCTATACCCATACAGCATAAACAAATTATAAAATTAAAAAGCTTGAAATGTTTGAATTTATCGTTGGGATTAGATTTTTAGTCATGCCCCATTATTAATTGCAGACCATAAGTCCAAATATGTTTAAGGAATACTTTAGAGGTATTAATTATTAAAGAACCAAGAGGATGGGCAGACCCCTTTGATCTACCCCCCTCATCATACTTCAATCTACTACTCATGTATGTGTGTGTATATTATCATTGATAATAAATAATATATTATATATATACGTATCGCGGTGTAGTCTATATAAATATATACGTATTACTTATATAGGTAGGAAGATGAGCTCATATTTAAATATATATTTACACATTTAAGTGGTGTCATAATAAATGGAAATATAAAATATAATGTGTGTGCAATACTTCTCACGCTGGAAATGGTGTGCGCGTCGCATATCGCGTGGAGGATCGGACCGCGCGCGCGACCAATGATAGACGTGTCGCACGAGCGCTATAACGTTCCGCGCGAGAGTGATTGATTGCACGCCCATCGGAAAACGGTGGCGGCGGCGGCGGCGACAGGAAAAAGGGAATATGTATATAATAATATGCGAAACGCGACACACGCAAAAAGGGTGAGAATATAATAATCATGACGATGATAATATAACAGCGGTGGAAATATATATTATAATGTGTATATATATATACAAATGCGCGAATCCACTCTACTCTCTCTCACACACACATATACACACCCCGTGTAGACTCACGCGAAGATAAACATGTATGCGGGGGAGAGAACGATGCGATCGACGAGTGAGTGTGCGACAAAAGTTGTGATCGAGTTGTGGCAGTCGGGTTCATTACCGTAATGAACGGTTGCGGCCGGCGCGCTACAAAAACGGTGTGGTGATGGTTTGTCGGTCGAAAGGGTTTTTCGCGGCGGTCCCTCGAGAATTATCATATACCTATACCAACACAATATTACATATATAGCCGAGCTGCAGTCACCTATATATATCATCGTATACGCATGTATATGTGTATAGGTATAAAATATAATATATATATACAGGTATAGGATACGCGTGCGGTCATTTATAATATATAAAAGTTAATTTTCATGTACAATGTACATGCACCTTATATTATGTATATAATACAACACACTTATTTAGAAATATACATATATTATCATATATACGTAGGTGATGCTGCAGGTGCGTCTTTTGGCTGCGAAACGGCAATCCCGTTAATTGCTCGACGGTCTATATAGGTATACGAGTATGTGTAATAATAAATGCTCTTAACGCGCTGCTCGTCACATCGTTTAAAAGTATACTAAAATATATAACTATAACGCATAATTATCTGCCACCGCCCATGTTTTAATGTACTCGCGAACTCCAGCACACTCATTTCCGAATACCGCGTAAATAAAACAGTATATATGTACTATTATATATCTTTATATACCTCTGTATAATCGTTTTCAGCGACGAATACCGCTGCAGTACCTACCTACCCACCTCATAATTTTAAGCGCGACCGACAATCACCAAGTCTTTAAAAAAATGCTATGGCAATAATTAAAAATACTAAAATAAATATTATAATATATAAGAACTATATAATTAATATATTATTGGTTTGCTGTAGCTCTATATAGTATAATAGTACCTATTGTATATGAGTATTAATTTTTATAGAAAAATTAAATATTGTCAGATTGACCATATTACTTATAGGTATATTACATATCTACTATATACTATATAGTGCCTATTCTCTTTTCACTAAATAAATATATATATTTTATGTAACATATAATATTCTTCCTTGTCCATCATCTATATAGGTTATTCGTTATTTTTTATCTATGATTGTCATTATATAGGATCAAATATTCCTCTTAATATACTATAAAGATAACAATCGTAAGTATAGGTATAGGTTACTAGCTGATCCTGTGCACTTCGTTGTCCATTAAATATATACTCTATAAACTCTATACGACTTTAACTTTGTTCAATTTGTTATTAAATATTCAGTTATGGTGTTCAAAATTTATCTTAATTTTTTTGTTGTCTGGAATAAAAATTCTGATTTGCAGCAGTATATTATCAGGTAGGCAATCAGCTTGCAGTAGATCGGGGACCCAGTGCTGTTTGTACGTAAGTGTATGATTTAACTCTTAAGTATCAAAGTAATACCAAGTTTATTTTGATATAATACGGTGAATATATAATCAATTAATACATAATCCTAACCTAACCTAACCGTAATAAAAACCGATGAAAAAAAATCAAATTTAACCCTTTTTAAATTAGCCTAGGCTAAGATAGCTAATCTTTTTCCTTTAGATCTGCACACAAACATTCATTTATATATAATATAGCTGATCCTGCGCACTTCGTGGCCCGTAAAAAATGACAAAAAATTGTGATTGTTCAACTCCTTTTGGGTGTAACTCACTGCAGTAAGTGCAACTCAGCCACCCCGGTAGGCAATGTGCGAAAATTCGATTTGATGCATGATTGTACCTGCAATCTAGTAAAAACTACCTGCTTAAAAATAAATAGAAAAAAAGGGTAGTTCATTTTTTGGAAAAATAATTTTGTATCGCCATTTAAAATATTCCTTAAAAATGGTATTATAAGAATTTTTAGTGTATGAAAATCTGACATTTATAATCGACGATAAATGATAATTTATGTAATATACATATGTGATTTGGCTACATTCATACATTTTGCCTATACTGCAGCTCTTTCAGTCATAATATTATTATATATATCATGTACAGAAAGATAATGTACCCTATACCAGAGTAGATGTCAACCAATATACTCTGTATGCTTCTTTTTTAATATGAAAAAACTCATGCTACCTAACAGAAAAATAAAATAAATTTAAAAATATACACATGTTAAATTATCTAATAAGGCCTTTAAATTATCTACATGTGTAAATGTGTAATATAAAATATACTTATAAATACATAAAATCTATATGAAAAAGTGGTATAAATAATAGCTATAATGTGTATAATGTATATATTATATAGGCACGCACTAAAACGATGATGAAAACTGGATAAATACATATAAATACGACACGGAACATTTGTTTAAGACAACACCGACACCTCGTATATAAATATATAATACTACGTGAGTGTATAGGTACTATATTATGTAGGTAGATATATATCGTAGACAAGAGGTTCCGGTTTACACCTATATATAGTAATAGCTGCATGATAAGCGTTATGTATATTTATATGTATATTATATATATTATGTATAATAAATCGTGGGTAATCGTGTTTTACACGGTTATTTGACGGCGTGTGCTAGCGTCATTCACCGGCCTCTCCACGCTGTATATTATACCGAAGCTACACATATATTTAAATTACAAGAAGGTATAATAATATATATATAAATACGTGCGCACTCGTGGAACAAATCACGCACGATCCGGACAGCCATATATTTTATATAAGCGTGTATACTAGGTATATAATATCGTCTCGATACATATGATATATCTATACATATATATATATAACTATTACAGCTAGTATAACCTATATTACATTATATAATAATAGTAAGTAATAATAATTACACGGTTTATTCTATTCTATATATAATATATCCCTACATTGTATAATACATGTTTGGTATATATATATACGCACGTGTCAATGGCGTCAAATATTACAGATACCTACGCGTGTATAGTTAGGTATAGGATTAGCTGGTATATCATGTGAATATTTATTATAACTATGGGTGCGTTATATATGCGTATATATAATATATATTATTATATTACACAAATACAACACTATACCTATATATTTTAATGTTTTATGAGTATAATATATATAGGTTCCTATAGGTATATTAGTCCATTGAAGTCAATCACGCTCAAAGACTTATATAGACATTAATTTTGTTTATCGGTCGTATAACTTTAATTTAGTGATTATAATTTATATCATACACCTATATAAACACTTTATAGGTGAATATAACCATGTGTCCCCAAAAATATAGGGTAGATATACTACACTCTATAACTTAGTTTATATAATACCTACCCTATATATACATATTTTTGAATTCTGTTGGCGGAACATAACTATAGTTACAAATATATATATATATATATATACACAATGAGTCTATATTATATTATTATACATATATATATAATACCTACTTAAAATGGTTCGCAGTATTCCCCTATGGCCCTATATATTACTGCTGTAGGTGACGATTTAATTCGATCTGTCATCGCACGTATACAATGCATCATATACATAAATATAATATAACACCAGTATCGGTAGGTACACCGTACTCATATATAAAACATATTAATAAAAATCCATCTCTCGAATAAAATATATATCTACATATAGCAAAAACAATATAATATATATTACGTCTACATAATTAAATGCGGTTATTGATAGCTGATAAAAAAAATAACATTCCTATATAGAAATATACTTATGTTATATTATTATCAATGTATAAAATCATACTGCAATTTAGCATATTAAAATAATATTAACAAGCAATCGAAAATGAGGACATCGCAACAAGCACACATAACTACACGTAAGTAGTGTATCGACTATCGACATATGAAAACAAATAATATATCATCATAATTGTCTCATCGAAACACTACTATTATGCAAAAATACACTGGACACCTATCTCTTGAACCTCAGTGCGCAACTAGTAAATGGATTTCAGGAGAAGGCCGTCTTGTGCATAGTACAGGTGTTCTTGTTACAGAAATATATATGTAAGCATAATATATTTATTGATTTATTAGTTTATTATAATATTGCAGGTTATCTAATTCCTAGAGTTTAATTGTTATTTTAAATTATAACAAAGTGGCACCCAACAGAACTTGATATTTTTTTCTCTCAAAAAATGATTAAGACTCTTTTATTTATTGGGAAATGTTTACACAAAATAATCGCACATCAGAATCGGTTTTTATAGAAATTAATAAAGTAACAGCAGAAGTTTATTTATTAAAAATAATAAATTATAAGAATTTTGCGAACGAAACAAATTGAAAACTTTAGGAAAAGTATCTAAGTTAAGAGCTAGAGTAGTTTGATTCCTTCAAGGTTAATTAAAAAAAACATATGTAAATGAAGATTTGAAAGTTTAAAAAAAATCAATATCAAACAAATTAGAAACAGAACTATTAGGATAAGAGATTCAGATTCGAATTCAGGTGAATTAATATCTATACCAACGATCCAAAACTGTTTTAGGTCACTCATCCCCAAAACAAAAAAAAATAATCGCGTGTCTTCCATGAATAAATGAAACAAAATTTTTTTATGATTTAAATATACCTAAGCATAATATTTTTATGTTTTTACAAAACAAAAAAAAAAAAAATATTGATGATTATTATTTATTTTAATGTGTAGAATGCACTTCTTTTTGTATGTATTATAATGCCTCAAAATATACCATGTTTTAATCATACTATATCGGCAGATAATACTTTCAAACAAATAAAACATTTAGGACGTTCTTCGTTGTCTATGTTAATAGACAATAAGTAAAACCCAAAGTCTAAGTAACTATCGTCATATTTTCTGAATTTATTTAATATAGGAATTATTAACTATCGGGTGTTCAAAACTAATAAAATGGTATTTTTTGAGTGTACCTTTAGGTACCTTCCTCATAATTGAGTAGGTAATTGTATTATATATGTATTAAATTTGAATTCAATGGTAGGTATACATATGAAGCATCATTGAATGCGAAAGATGATTCTGAGCGGAAATGGTGTGTCAGCATTTATTTCTAAAGATACCTACTTTTATTTATTTATTATAATTTATTATACTATTTGTTATTTATATTGATATGAGTAATGTGGTAGGTTGAACTTAATAATGTCTGCCAAAAATATCGGATTAATTAACTTGTAATCATTATTATTATATTATACCGACGTACCGTGGTATAAATCACGATGCGATAATATAGGTAAGTGGTGTAAATAGCTTGAAATTAGTATAAATATTTTGGAAACTATTCATTCTACATAGAAAAATTGATATACCTAGGTGATGTGAAAAGTTTCAATTGTTTCTACAATTAATATTTTTTAAATAAAAATAAAATAACTTTGTTATTTTCTATTTAAATATTTAATTTTATTAACATTTTAACTTATATATATA